>NW_024070213.1:65917986-65957858 GCF_014754425.2 Oryx dammah
TGTGTGTGTGTGTGTGTGTGTGTGTGTGTGTGTGTGTGTGTGTGTGTATAGAGAGAGAGAGAGTAGGAAATGGCAACCTACTCCAGTATTCTTGCCTGGAGAATCCTGTGGACAGAGGAGCCTACCATCCACGGGGTAGCAAAGAGTCAGACACATACATACTGCTTTCTGGCTTCTTCCTTTCACAACAAGATTTCGACTCCTTTTAAAATCTTACTTTTTTACCCTTTCCAATATCTGGAATTTCCTTTTCTGAATAAAATCACATAATATACAGTAATTCCATCTTTGCCACCAGCTGTTTCTTTCCATCCCTATCATTTTCTTTACAGTGAACTTGGTTTCTTTGGTTGGAGGGCAGGTATGTTCCAGCAGTATGCAAATCACACGGCGAAGCAGCAGTCAAGCAGTTAAATGTGCAGTCTTGAGACATTTTCCCAATGATTAGACTTATTAGATTCTGAAATTATAGCCCAAAGTGGTGGCAGACGGCCATTACCTGAATCTCTTTCAGAAAAATTCCCCAAAATAACAGACTAGAGGGAAGTCCTACATTGGGGTGGGGGCAGATGGGATTAGTCCAAGCTACTGATTGAGCCTCCCTGATGCCTCAATCAATAAAGAATACACCTGCAATGTAGGAGACCCAGGTTAGATCCTTGGGTTGGTAAGATGCCCAGGAGAAGGAAATGGCAACCCAATCCAGTATTCTTGCCTGGGAAATCCCATAGACAGAGAAGCCTGGTGGGCTACACTCTATGGGAATGCAAGAGCTGAACACAACTTAGCAACTAACCCATTACAGCCAGTCATTCCATATTTTTTGAAAACCTACTGACCTTATTTCCTCCCAATTTATATCCTCTTACTTCATTGTAGGGAACAATAATCCAAGATACAGCGGGTAGAATACTTTACAACAACTGTGCCAGATACCATGTCAGTTTAACAGCAATTTAACCAATAATCCCTGAGTTAACACTCTTCTTGTGTGTGTGCTGTGCTTAGTCGCTCAGTCATGTCCTACTCTTTGAGACTCCATGGACTGTAGCCCACCAGGCTCCTCTGTCCATGGGGATTCTCCAGGCAAGAATACTGGAGTGGGTTGCCAAGCCCTCCTCCAGAGGATTTTCCCAAACAGGGATCGAACCCAGGTCACCTGCATTGCAGACAGATTCCTTACCATCTGAGCCACCAGGGAAGCCCAATACTCTTCTTACCATGTATAATTAAAGTACTTTGTAAAGTATTTCATAAATTATACTTCTTACCAAATCACATTAAAATAGCTAATATCATACAGGATAAATATCATGCTGTGTATATTTAGCAGAATATCATGCAGCCTTAAAAGGGGATGAAATTATGACATATGCTACAACATGGAGGAGCCTTGAAAACATGCAAGTGGAATAAGCCAGACACAAAAGTGCAAATACTCTATTATCCCATTTATATGAGATATCTACAATAGGCCAGTTCATAAAAGATGGAAAGTAGAATAGAAGCTACCAAGAGCTGAGGGGGGGCAGAAATGGAAGTTATTGTTTAACAGCTATAGAGCTACTGTTTGGGATAATGAAAAAGTTCTGGAAATGGATAGTTGTCATATTTGTACAATATTGTGAATGTACTTAATCCCACTGAACTATATGCTTTAAGTGGTGAAAATGGTAAATTGTCTGATGTCATATTTATCACAATAAAAATAAAGAAAAATGGTATATGGTAAGAGTCATAAATGGAACAGCTCATCAACTGTATCATATAACCTACATTTATTTTCTTCATGGCACTTAACAGTATTTTAAATTATAATGATGATCTATATGTTATTTGTATATTATTCTTCTCTCCCCCTACTAGAATACAGACCCCATAAAAGCAGGAACCCAGGCTTTCTATTTCACTACATTATCCCCAGTTTACTTACAATGCTTCTTGTCACACAGTAGGTGTGGAATAAATGAATTAATAAAACAAAGAAATGCTACATATATCCTTTTAATTTTGAACTTGGTTACACTACATAATCATGTACTTTTTCTTATGTCTGATAACATTTAATTCCTCCACCCCTTGCCCGCAATAGGATACTGTTGACTGTTAATCTATCTCATATGTGAGTCCCATCTCTGTAACCACACCCGAAGCTCCTTGAGAAGCCATATGCTATAGCTCTGTTTCCCTAAAAAGGATCTTACCTTCCATAGTGCCATATGGTATACTAAGAACATTCACATCCATGATCACATTTGATACACATGACCATGAGGCTGGCAGATATAATCATACCCCTGCAGAGATGAGGACACAGGCTCAGAGAAATTCAGGGATTTGTTTAAAGTTACTAAGTGGCAGAGCCAGAACTCATAACCAGGTCTTTTAGCTCCAGGTCCAAAATTCTTTCCAGTTTGGTAATGAAAACAACAATGCTCATGTCCTATTTAACACATTTTAAAATAGAATTATGTATTTTTAAACAATTCCTACTATACTTGGGAGTGGGAGAGGATTTATACCAAAAAAAAAAAAGATACCTTGACCATGGGTTTTTTTACATGCTCAAAAAGAAGAAAATTGTACATGTCTGGAAATAAATTTAGCTATTTACGGATATAAGACTAGAGGAAAAGAGGAAGAGTGAGAGGCAGAGGGATAGAGAGGAGAAAAGGAGAAAACAATGTACATGGAAATGTGAGTTTTGTTCTGTCATACCTCCCATTCTCATTAAGAATCAGAAATCCAGAATCTTATCTGAAATCTCTCAATTTTTAAATGTTCTCAATAATTCAACACTGTGCATGACAAATACTGCATGTGGGCAGCTGTGTGGCCTCTGATCTAATCTGCCATTTTGGGGGGTATGTTTTAGAACAGACAGAACTTTCTAGTCCATAGGCTATAGAAACTCTGTTTGACTGGAATCAGAAAAACAAGCAGGAGGAGAGCATCTAATAGCACAAATGACCTAATACAATATTAAAAATCTTAAAAGATGATACTGTTAAAATGGTGCATGCAACATGTCAGCAAACTGGAAAAACAGCAGTTTCAGGCCACAGGCCTGAAAAAGGTCGGTTTTCATTCCAATCCCAAAGAAGGGCAATGCCAAAGAACATTCAAAAACTATACTGTTGCACACAGTTCACATGATAGCAGGCTTATGCTCAAAGTCCTTCAAGCTAGGTTTTAGTAGTAGGTGAACTGAGAACTTTCAGATGTATAAGCTGGATTTAGAAAAGGTAGAGGAACCAGAGAGGAATTTGCCAGCATTCATTGGCTCACAGAGAAAGCAATGAGATTTCAGTAAGAAATCTCCTCCTGCTTCATTGACTACACTGAAAGCCTTTGATTGTGTAGATCGCAACCAACTGTGGAAAATCCTTAAAGAAATGGGAATACCAGACCACTTTACCTGTCTCCTGAGACATCTGTATGCAGGCCAAGAAGCAACAGTTAGAACCAGACATGGAACAATGGACTGGTTCAAAATTGGGAAGGAGTATGTCAAGGCTGTACATTGTCACCCTGCTAACTTAACTGCTATGAAGAGTACATCGTGTGAAATGCCAGGCTGGATGAATCACAAGCTGGAATCAAGACTGCCAGGAGAAATATCAAGAACCTTACATATGTAGATGATACCATAATAATGGCATAAGGCAAAGAGAAACTAAAGAGCATCTTGAGAATGAAACAAGAGAGAAAAAAAGTTGACAAAATTCAACATTCAAAAAACTAAGGTTATGGTATCAGGTCTCATCACTTTATGACAAATAGAAAGGAGAAAGTGGAAACAGTGACAAATTTTCTTTTCTTGGGTTCCAAAATCACTGCTGTCAGTGACTGCAGCCATGAAATTAAAAGATGCTTGCTCCTTGGGAAAAAAAAAAAAAAAGCTATGACAAACCTAGAAAGTGTATTACAAAGCAGAGATATCACTTTTCCAACAAAGGTCTGTATAGTCAAAGCTATGGTTTTTCCACTAGTCATGTATGGATGTGAGATTTGGACCATAAAGAAGGTTGAGTGCTAAAGAGTTGATGCTTTTGAACTATGGTGTTGGACAAGACTCTTGAGAGTTCCTTGGACTACAAGGATATCAAACCAGTCAATCCTAAAGGGAATTAACCCTGAATATTCATTGGTAGGACTGATACTGAAGCTGAAGCTCTAATACTTTGGCCACCTCATGAGAAGAGCCTACTCATTCAGAAAGACCCTGATGTTGGGAAAGATTGAGGGTAGGAGAAGAGGACAGCAGAAGATGAGATGGTTCTATGGCATCATCAACTCAATGGACATGAGTTTGAGCAAACTCTCAAATAGTGAGATAGTGAAGGACAGGGAAGTCTTGCACACTGCAGTCCATGGGGTCCCAGAGTTGGACACAAGTTAGCAACTGAAAAACAACATCCCCATTCTTATTTAACCCCACTGAAAATTGTGTCTAGACCTGTGCACTTCCAATGAGTGCTTTTTCATCAAAGAACTGTACTTTTAGGAATATTTTAAAATTCATAGATTTAGAGATGATTAGAACATGAATGCAACATAAAACTAAGTGTGCTGTCCATGGGAGAATCCAGAGGCTAAAATCAGAGTATTTGTTCTTGCTAGGACAAGATCCAACACTATGCTCACATAAAGATTCTAATTGAGAATGAAAGAAAAGGACCTACTGAAAAGCAGATGTCTTGAACTAGAAGTAGTAATCACAGCATCTGCACTTTGGCGTCGGGTAGAAAACACGGGAGGAAGACAATAAAGCACCGGGTATAAAAATACCAAAAAAGTCAGCTGGTTCCTTTCAACTGGGAGGAACAAAAATTACAGAGTGCAAAAGGATATTCAAAAGACTTTGGTAAAAATCTGAAGCCTTAAATAGCTCGTGGTTCAGACAAGCTGGAATATAGATGCAAAGTAAGCAGAGAATAAAATGTTTGTACTTAGTTTTCTCAAAGTATAAGGCTCAAAGGCCAATCATAGCTGCTTCAAACTAATTCTTTCACCAATCTCAGTAACATGACTTCCTTAGCAGTGCCATCTTTCACATACCAAAACACTTCAATTTATAGAAAAGGCAGAAGAACCAGAGATTAAATTGCCAACATTTGCTGGATCATGGAAAAAGCAAGAGAGTTCCAGAAAAACATCTATTTCTGCTTTATTGACTATGCCAAAGCCTTTGACTGTGTGGATCACAATAAACTGTGGAAAATTCTGAAAGAGATGGGAATACCAATCCACCTGACCTACCTCAAGAGAACCCTGTATGCAGGTCAGGAAGCAACAGTTAGAACTTGGATGTAGAACAACAGACTGGTTCCAAATAGGAAAAGGAGTATGTCAAGGCTGTATATTGTCACCCTGCTTATTTAACTTATATGCAGAGTACATCATGAGACTCACTGGGCTGGAAGAAGCACAAGCTGGAATCAAGATTACCAGGGGAAATCTCAATCACCTCAGATATGCAGATGACACCACCCTTATGGCAGAAAGTGAAGAAGAACTAAAGAGCCTGTTGATGAAAATGAAAGATGAGAGTGAAAAAGTTGGCTTAAAGCTCAACATTCAGAAAACTAAAATCATGGCATCTGGTCCCATCACTTCATGGCAAATAGATGGAGAAACAGTAGAAACACTGGCTGACTTTGTTTTGGGGGGGCTCCAAAATCACTGCAGATGGTGATTGCAGCCATGAAATTAAAAGACACTTACTCCTTGGAAGGAAAGTTATGACCAACCTAGACAGCATATTAAAAAGCAGAAACATTACTTTGTCAATCTAGTCAAGGCTATGGTTTTTCCAGTAGTCATGTATGGATATGAGAGTTGGACTATAAAGAAAGCTGAGTGCCGAAGAATTGATGCTTTTGAACTGTGGTGTTGCAGAAGACTCTTGAGAGTCCCTTGGACTGCAAGGAGATCCAACCAGTCCATTCTAAAGGAGATCAGCCCTGGGTATTCATTGAAAGGACTGATGCTGAAGCTGAAACTCCAGTACTTTGGCCACCTGATGTGAAGAGCTGACTCATTTGAAAAGACCCTGATGCTGGGAAAGATTGAGGGCAGGAGGAGAAGAGGACAACAGAGGATGAGATGGTTAGATGGCATCACCGACTCGATGGACATGGGTTTGGGTGGACTCCAGGAGTTGGTGATGGACAGGGAGGCCTGGTGTGCTGCAGTTCATGCAGTCTCAAAGAGTCAGACACAACTGAGCGACTGGACTGACTGAACTCTCCAGAAAGCACCTCTAAAAAGTATCAAACATGAATACCTTGGCCAACATTCTAATCTATGTCTAAATTCTCTACTGACTACATGAAAATCCAGAACAAACACATGATTTGTAGTAAAAATACTTGAATTCAACTATTGGTCAGCTGCTACTGCTTAGAGAAGTGATTTCTGGAGTTATTTTATCTCTTGGAGCCTCAGCTTTTTTTTTTTTTTTTTTTTTTTGGTAAAATGAAGGTATAATTCTTGCCTTAACTACTTTACAGGATTGTTATGAAAATCAACAGAGCTAATCTATATGAAAAATTTATAAGTTTTAACCCTAATAATCATATTATCTAAACAGTCAAAGGTTCATCATTCAATGAAACCAAAGCCTCACCGATCATCCAACAAATACACCTGTTACTTTAAATAATGGCTATAATGTATCTGTGAAAATGACAGGCAGGATACTTGCAGAAATGGAGCATAGAGTTTGATTAAAGTTGTAGATTTAAGTTTTGACAAAAAATATAGCAAACAAAACAATTCATCTTTCAGCTAATAAAAGGATTATAAGTACATTTTAATCATGTATTGCTCATTTTCTATTAATTTCCATAAATAAAAGAGTATAATGGCATAGATTCTATTCTGAAGTGCACTTAGCCTGAATTCACAAAGTATTATTTACTATATACACATCATCATTATGTGATAATTATTAAACAGCATAGATATATTTGCCATTAGGCAAACTTAAAGGAAATGCAACTGTTTACTCCAAGTTTGGCTTGGGGAAATATCATTGTTCAGTGGCTAAGCTGTGTCCAATTCTTTGCAACCCCATGGACTGCAGCATGCCAGACTCCCCTGTCCTTCACTATCTCCCAGAGTGTGCTGAAACTCATGTCCATTGAGTCGGTGATGCTATGTAACCATCTTATCCTCTACCACCTCCTTCTCCTCCTGCCCCAATGAGTCAGCTCTGTGCATCAGGTGGCCAAAGTATTGGAGCTTCAGCATCAATCCTTCTAGTGAATATTCAGGGTTGATTTCCTTGAGGATTGACTAGTTTGATCTTGATGTCCAAGGGACTCTTAAGAGTCTTCTCCAAAATCACAGTTTGAAAGCATCAATTCTTTGGTGCTCAGCCTTCTTTATGGTCCAACTCTCACATCCATACATGACTACTGGAAAAACCATAGCTTTGACTATATGGACTTTTGTCAGCAAAGTGATGTCTCTGCTTTTTAATATGAAAAAAATATTTGAGGAAATATTCAAAAGGTCACTATTGAGTGCTTGCTTTTATGCAAGGCCTTCTGGTGGGCATTGTAAGCAATACCAAGATCAGCAAGCCCCAGTTCCTTCCTCCTTTAAGGGACTCAGAGGAACAGACATGAGATTTATAAGATCACTTAAGTAGGAGAATGAGGCATAGAATACTACATGAAAGACTGTAGAGGTTTAGGGAGAATCCCAGGGACGGGGGAGCCTGGCGGGCTGCCGTCTATGGGGTCGCACAGGGTCAGACACGACTGAACTGACTTAGCAGCAGCAGCAGAAACAGTGACCAAACATCCCTTTCAAAGTACCTTCATAAAATGTTGACAAATAGGACAAAGCACAAGACTAGTAATTCTGAGTTAGATTCTAGTCATATCTTCACTCAAACTGGTTATATGAATGAAAATAAATTATTTCAAACCAGTTTCCCTATCTATAAAATAAAAAAATAAAACATTACCAATCTTATGGCTTTTTCATATCTTTTCTGGAAAAAAAATCAAGATAGAATATACAGATTTGTCTGAATATCAGTTCCTCCACAATTTTGGCAGTTACATTATGCAACAAATGGGAAGCACCCTCTCTGTTTTTGACACTAAGAACATCCTCCATAAATGTTAACCCTGTATATGAAGTAGGAAATAACTGAGCTAAACCTTAACATATGGGTAAGATTTTAATAAGCACAGATGATAAGAAAGCATGACATATCAAGACACATTTTTGATATTCAAATTAAGTTTCCCTTAATACAAATGTCACATCATCTTAAAGAAATGGAAACTATCATGACTTAAGTATTCATTCTGTAATGTGTATGTTTAGACAAATTTAAGCAAACAGCAAAGATTCAGAAGTCCTATCACCAAATCTACAAGCACTGAGAAAATGATAAAGCTAACTTAATCTGGGGAAAGACATGGAACTGGAAACATGCAAGGATTAGAAATGGCAAGCAGGCTCACTTGGTTTCCCCCCTAAATCCATGGACTGGAGTAAAGAGTTAAGTCTAGAACAAAGCATTTCAAAAATAAGAAAACAGCCTCAGGGAGATGAAACGGCTTGCCCAATAGGGACAAAACCATAGTCCCTATCCAAGTCCTCTGATTACAAATTTCTTGTTCCTTCAAATCACTCTATAGCAATAGTAGTGGGTATGTTATACACGAAATGAAAGAGCAGAAAGAATTTTGGGTCTCATATTGGTTGCCATTTTTGCACTAAGGGAGAAAGACAACATAATGCCAGGGGACAGAGAAGTCTGGCCCTTTTTTATTTCTCTCCTGTGTTCAACAGAATGAGTCGAACTCTTCTCCTCCTTCCATGCTAGTGACTTGATCACTGATGTTGTGCTTGCCTTAGCAGGCTTAATTTCCATCTTCTGACAAAAGATTACACTACTGATATAAACTACTATTCTCTCCTTTCAGAATGTTCGTTTCTACGTAAGGAAACAAATTTGTCTAGAAATAAATTTGTTTAGGGTACTGTCTTCACTCTATCTCAAGAACCAATCAGAAAGAAACCCAGTAAGTATAACTAATGGAATGCACCTAAATCTAGAAATACTCCCATGGTTATGACAAAAAATTGGCCAATATTTGAGTGATGATATGGGTAAGGCCTCCCTTTGATAAAGGAGAGCGCATCATAGGGAGTGGGAGAGAGGCTCGGGAGGGAGGGGCTATATGTGTACTTATGGCCGATTCACATTGTTGTGTGGCAGAAACCAATACATTACTGTAAACAATTATCTTCCAGTTACAAGAAACAAATTTTTTAATTTAAAAAAAAGACTGAAGTAAAGTAAAATCTGGCCATTAAAAGGACATGCACAATCTTTGAACTTCAGGAGTAAATTGTATAACATTAGCCATAGTAGTTAACTTAGAAGTTAACTACTTCTAAGGTGCTTATGATGGTTCCAAATCAGTAAAACTTTTGCTGATATTAAAATATACCCTTTAGGATATATGATGTGGCCTAGTAGTTCAAACTCAGGCCATAAGAACATTAATTTCCATGAGCTTTTATAGAGGTTTTAGGGTCAGACAGTAATCAAGATGTTTCAGAACAGAGAGTATATGAATATATCACCCAGATTTAAACCACACCATAATATCCCATTTGAGACTATTTGAGAGGGCTTTTATGAAGCTGAAGTGTTTAACCCACTAGCTGAACACTTGCATCTTGTCTGACAGCATTTCATTTAAGCATTTTAAAATATGAAGTATTGGACAATAATAAAAGATGAATAATAAATTTATATCAAAAAATTTTTTTAAAGGAGAGTATTTTTCCAAAGCTGGAACCTATCTGCCTCTCCTTAAATTCATTCCACCCTCCAGTACTTAGGATCAGTTCTAGCAGCTGGAATGAGAAATTTAAGTAGAGCTGGCCCCAAACCATGGGATTCAAATCACATTTGTCAGTCTGGCCCTCAGCAGATGCCCCAGTTCTGGAAATGGAGTTTCTATCATTTTCCCAGGCCTGATTTCTTTCTCTAGCACCTATAAAGGACCTCTCTTTGCTCTTGCCATCTCCCTGGAGTTCTTTCTGATCCTGAAACTTAGCCCTAGTCTTTGCTACCTCCCAACAGTCTCCCTTCACATTAATTATCTGCTTCTACCTCTCCTGCTCTCCACAAGAATTCTCCAGGCTATGTTGCTTTTGCCTTATGGCCTAGATACCAGGCTTCACCTACCAGCATGAAACTTCCCTCAAAGACCCAAGCTGGTCCCACTATCAGGCCCTCATAGCATCAAGGTCTAGCTCTGAGTCCAAATGGCCATCTACTTGATTACTGGGGGCTTATAATCTAACTGAAATAAATACACAGACACACACACATGTATCTGGGGTATATATGTATTTATGTATATGTGTAGGTGTATACACATATGTATACATATATGTGTATATATATAGATGTAGATATAGATAAATATGTTTTACATATTTTTACAAATATATATGATAAATATATATAAACATATACCCCAAATATATACACATACATATATATGGGATATATATAAATCATGTATTACATACATATATATATATTTATGTGTGATATGTATATATACATATACATGCATATATATAATTTATATTTATGCACATATATATATTAAAATTTATATATATAAAATTTGGAGAAGGAAATGACAACCCACTCCAGCATTCTTGCCTGGAGAATGCCCTGAAAAGAGGAGTCTGGTGGTCTATAGTCCATGGGGTTGCAAAGAGCTGGACACAACTGAAGCAACTGAGCATATACATAATTGGTTCTTGACTTTTGTTATTTTGTATTGTTAGTTCTTATAGGTATTTAAAATATCAAAGGAAAAAATAATGTGGTTCATGAACTGGAAAAGACCTTGATGCTGGGAAAGATTGAGGGCAGGAGGAGAAGGGGACGACAGAGGATGAGATGGTTGGATGGCAGCACCAACGCAATGGACATGGGGTTGGGTGATCTCCAGGTGTTGGTGATGGACAGGGAGACCCAGTGTGCTGCAGTTCATGGGGTTGCAAAGAGTTGGACACGACTGAGTGACAGAACTGAACTGAAATGTTCATTCAGATTTGTCCGTAACAACTTATGGAAAACATGAATGAATATTTTGGCCAACACAATAGAAAACAATGCTTTCTACCTGATAGGATTAGCTTTATTATTAAATTAGTGAAGACATTAAAGCACTTAGCAAATACTGAAATGTTAGCCAACTTTTATTATTAGCGTAACCCACACAATACTCAGGGAGCGGAAATGATGAAATCAGAACATTTCTAAGTGATTAGAGCAAGAAGGTATCATGCTCCTGACACATAGGCAGTTTGTCATTACTCCAGCCCCAATCGGAACTCTTACCACCAAAAGTAAATGCAAATCTTAATTGTAGCTGAAAGAACACCACACAGAAAAGTCATTCACATCATAAGAAGCAACTGTAGCTACATCCTCTTACAAACAGAAAAGCAGGCAAAGTGAGTTTGATAAGTACATGTAACAACTCATGTTCTGCAAAGCTTTTAAAGGATGCAATTTTTCTTAGAAATTCAGCAAGAGGCTACACTTTAAAAGATCAAGTAGACACAAAGAACCTTAGAATAAAAATGACGGCCCCAAGCAAGAATGCAATAATCCAACACATATTAGGACAAGGCAAGCACCAAGGAGGATCAAAGGAACCTAAAGAAAGAAAATTTCAGTGGATCAAGGTGTGGCTATACTACTATATTCTTAGTGAACAGATCCTAGAAATGAACATGAATTTCAGTCTATAGAATTTGCCTTGTACGTGAACACGTTTTAGGCAGTCACAAAGTAAATTTTAGAGTATATTTCTTATTCCAAAATGCAGGATTCATTTATTTTCAAACAAAGCCCTCCTGATCCTCTTCCTGCCCAGCAGAAGTCAACTTCCCTGTGGTTGTAGGAGGCTGTACACCAGAGGGGTCTACAGACAGTCGGCCTTGACTACAAACTGCCTGTACGACCTTAGTAGAATTATTTCCTCTCACTCTCTATTCATCTCCCTGCCTGCAAAGTGGAGCTAATGCCAGAATCTACCGAATAGGTGTAGCATGGTTATTAAATTAGCTAAGCCAGGTGACTCAAGTGAAACATTTAGGACGTTGCATGACACCCAGAAAACATATATATTGTTTATCTATTGGGTACCAAGTTAAAGGATGTCACATTTGTTGCTGACAAATATCTAGACTAACTGGATCCTGCTGAGTATTCCAGTCAATGTTCTGGGGGCCACAGGGGACCCAAGGCAGATAACTCCTCTCTTACAATGGTATGTTCTGCCCTGCTTCTCAGGGCTCAGTCCCCACAACTAGGCTTAACAAGTTCATTTTCTCTGGCTTTATTTTACCTTACAATCTAAGTTACTAGGAATGAGTTGCCTGAGGACCTGGATGGTTTCTTTGATCTCTGTGGACCTTACATTTAACATAACATCACATCAGGCACAAACCAAGGTTTCAAAATAACAAATGATGAATGATCAATAAATGAATATCAAACAAGGAAAAACTTTTTAAAATCCAAGACTACTTGCTAAAATCAGCAGACTTTTAAACTAAGAAAATGAAATTATCGTTTTAATGTTATTTTAAGAGTTTACAGCTAAAAGCACTAGCAATGCTTTTTAAAGTGAATTGTGTAAACTGTCATGTTGGAGATCTTGAAATGTTTTAATGGAATATTACCACCATTTCCTTCTGTCACTTAAAGACTTAAAAGAATTTTTTTCTGCCCCGAATGTTCTGAGAAGCGTGTATGTTCTCTATGCATTGGACTGCCTAAACATCGAAAAATTATCTGCTTCTCCATCAAACACTGATTTTTTCCATTACCAAATGAGAGGTTCTAAAGGCCCACAATGACTAGGATAAATTACCCCATCTCTTTTACTGTATTAAAGGAGATATTTTATGTTCTACTGCCACAAAATCCAAGATGAACAGCAGAAATAGCCTGTGAGCTGAAGACTTCCATTTTTAAATGGCATTACAATTTATCCTATTTCCTACTGTACCATAAGCATTACATTATTCATTAGAAGCATTTGTTATTAAGCAGCTATTACACAGCTTTCATTGAGCGTAGCCTTCCCAGCATAAGGTGGTGATTTGGAGAGATAACTTCCAGAGATAAGGTCACTTTGTGGAATTCTCCCCCATGTGACCACAGAATGTCTGCATACATACAAACTTACTCCACGACATTCCTGTCGTGTTTGCTCAGTGAGCAAGTAATTTGCCACTCTCATTACTCCAGGTACCTGGTGGAAAATCAATCTTCTTTCCGCTCCATACATCACAGCTCCCCCAGACACCCAGTGCATTCTGGCTCTGAAATGAAGCTCTGAGAATAAGACACAACCTTGTTTCAGCAAGTGCATTATCCAAAGGGGCTAATGAATGTTACACCTCACTGGGAAACCCCATCTTGGGGCAGGGGAAATGTCTATACACAAAGCAAAGGTGCTGTTTTGTGCAAAGCAGTTCGTACACCAGAGGGATGTCTTAATAGTGGAACAAACAAGTAGCTGCAGGGGGTTTAGTGAACACTTTATCAGAAATATTAATCTACCAGCTCTTCAGGTCACAAATCATTTTCTCCACCTCTTTGACAGGCTGAAATTTGACTTTGAAAGACAATCCATTGTAGGATCCTGAATGGCTATAATATATCAGGCTTCTCCCCAAGGGCAGAACCAGCTCATACCAGCAGATGAAATCATTCTGTTTTCATTGATACTGATTGCTGTTTTTTCATCATGTCCAACTCAACATCATAGCATAAGTGCCAGTGGGAAAAAGAAGTGGAAATATTTTCATTCTATACCTATCTTCAAATCCAAGGAAGGGTAACATGCTGGAATTTTCATGGCTCAAATGTATTTTAGAAAACCACTAATTCAGTGCCAACAAATATTTATTGAATACCTACTATGTTCTATTGTGGGAGCTATAGATAAAATAGTTAATAAAAGAAACAAAGTCCTTCTCCTCACAGAATTTATGTTTCAGAAGAGTAAAAGTAAATGAACATCTAAATAAACCAATATGGTAGTTTCAAGTATTAATTACAGCTGATGAAAAAAAATAATAGAGCCATGTGATAGACAGTGATGGAAGGCTGGAGATTTCAAAGCAACATCAGATAGGATGGTGAGAAAAATAGTAGTCAAAGGAACTAGCCATGAGAAAAAAAGGGAAAGCATATTCTAAGGGGAAAAATAGAGAAATATTGAAATAGAAGGGAGTGTGGCCACAGCAGGTAAGCATGGTCAGAAAAGTGATACTGGCAAGAGTTGGATCACAGAGGCCTTGGTTATGATAAAGAATTTTGGGGATTATTCAGGGGAGGGAGAAGGGCTAGAGGTTCAAGAAGGGGGAACATATGTATACCTATGGCTGATTCATGTTGATGTTTGACAGAAAACAACAAAATTCTGTAAAGCAATTATCCTTCAAATTAAAAATAAATTAACTTTTAAAAAATAATTTGGGATTATTCAGTGTGCAGTGAAGAGTCATTGGAAGGTAGAAGTGGAGGCAGCTTTACAATAGGGCAATTTACAACAGGGCAAATAACATGATTTCATGAACACCTTTTAAAGATCGCTTTAATCCACCCGTGGTGGATTCATGTCAATGTATGGCAAAACCAATACAGAATTGTAAAGTAAAATAAAAAATAAATTTAAAAAAAACACAAGATTAAAAAAGAAATACCAACAACCACCAAAAAAATAAAAAATAAAAAAAATAAAGATCACTTTATAAAGAGTTTTTACATGGATACAGAATTGTACGGGTTGACGTAATAGAACTAGGAGGAAGCTGGGGACATCACAGGTGAGTTATTATGATGGCTTGACCAAATAAGGTATTAGCAAAGATGAAGAAAACTGCATACACTTGTGATATGTGTCGAGTATATACGCCTCAGAGCTTGCCCAAATATTTGATGGGAAGGTAGTAAAGAAAATATTGGTGTCATTAGTAAGAAAGAGAGGAGATGGACATATTAAGTTTGAGAAGCGAGATGTGCAAGATGTTACTTAGGGAGCTGGGAACCCAGACTTGGAGCTAAGAGAGATAAATTCTGAGGCAAACAGATGCTGTTTAACACCAAGTATCCATATGAACTCACACAGGATAGGGTTGCCAGATGAAATACAGGACATGAGCTAAATATGAATCTCAGACATAATGAATAATTTTGGTTTAAGTATATCCCAAAATAGGAAAGATGATGTTTAAGGGTACAAATTTACAAAGAAAAATGTTTAGGTGGGAAAAATGTTCGCTTTTACTTTCCCACAGTTGCCCTTATGTTTCATGAATATGGGAATTATAAAATAGCCAATAGAGCAGATAGAAAGTCCTGGAGATTTAATGCAAAGTATAGTGATTATAGAGAACAATACTATATTATATACATCAGACTTGCTAAGAAACTAGACATTAATTATTCCCATCACAAAAAAAGAAAAAGTAATTATGTGATATGAAAGAGGTGTTAGCTAATACTACGATGGCAATCATATAAATATATATATACATAAATCGATCAAATCAATGTGTCATACCCCTTAAACTTACATGCTATTACATGTGAATTATATCTTTGTAAAAAGTATGTCCCAAACACTGCATGAAACATACAAAAGTATGCCCCAATAGTTTATATAATAGGTAGATAGATAGATATAGACAGATGTATGTGGATACACACTACATGGGACATACTTACACTAAAAAATGTTACATAAAATTCACATTTAAGTAGGCATCCTGTATTTTTAATTGCTATATCTGGAAACCACAACTCAAAGTAAGATTTTACATAAGAAAGACCAAGACCTAGTACACTCTGAACTTTAGAGGAAGAAGAGTTTATACAATTGTTTACAAGGAGCCTTAGAAGGAGGAGACAGTCAGGAGAGAGGGCTGCCCCAAGCATAAAAAGAAAAAAAGGCATCCCCAAAAGAAAGAGATACTCAACCAAGACCAAAGTTTGGACTGTTGCCTAGGGATTGAATAAGAGAAACTCAACAAGTAACCATGACAGTGGACAGCCGGGAAGCAAGCCTTGGTGACCTTGGATACAGCAGCAGGAGGAAGGGGTAGGAACAGAAGACCCTTTGGAGTGGGATAAGGAGATGAAGAAGTGGAGACAGTGAATATGGAAAATAGGATGGTAGCATGGGGAGACGTAGGGTCAGGAAATGTAGGAGGATTGTGTATGTTGGTGTGAATGATCCAGTAGGAAAGGAAAGTGGACAGTTCAGGACTGAGAAGCATGAAAATATCTACTACTGCAGGCAGGAATCCCTCAGAAGAAATGGAGTAGCCATCATAGTCAACAAAAAAGTCCAAAATGCAGTACTTGGATGCAATCTCAAAAACGACAGGATGATCTCTGTTCGTCTCCAAGGCAAACCATTCAATATCACAGTTATCCAAGTCTATGCCCCAACCAGTAATGCTGAAGAAACTGAAGTTGAATGGTTTTATGAAGACCTACAAGACCTTTTAGAACTGACACCCAAAAAAGATGTCCTTTTCATTATAGGGGACTGGAATGCATAAGTAGGAAGTCAGGAAACACCTGGAGTAACAGGGAAATTTGGCCTTGGAATGCAGAATGAAGCAGGGCAAAGACTAATAGAATTTTGCCAAGAAAATGCACTGGTCATAGCAAACACCCTCTTCCAACAACACAAGAGAAAACTCTACACATGAACATCACCAGATGGTCAATACCACAGTCAGATTGATTATATTCTTTGCAGCCAAAGATGGAGAAGCTCTATACAGTCAACAAAAAAAGGAGCTGACTGTGGCTCAGATCATGAACTCCTTATTACCAAATTCAGACTCAAATTGAAGAAAGTAGGGAAAACCACTAGACCATTCAGGTATGACCTAAATCAAATCCCTTATGATTATACAGTGAAAGTGAGAAATAGATTTAAGGGCCTAGATCTGATAGATAGAGTGCCTGATGAACTATGGAATGAGGTTCGTGACATTGTACAGGAGACAGGGATCAGGACCATCCCCATGAAAAAGAAATGCAAAAAAGCAAAATGGCTGTCTGGGGAGGCCTTACAAATAGCTGTGAAAAGAAGAGAGGTGAAAAGCAAAGGAGAAAAGGAAAGATATAAGCATATGAATGCAAAGTTCCAAAGAATAGCAAGAAGAGATAAGAAAGCCTTCTTCACTGATCAATGCAAAGAAATAGAGGAAAAGAACAGAATGGGAAAGACTAGAGATCTCTTCAAGAAAATTAGAGATACCAAGGGAACATTTCATGCAAAGATGGGCTGGATAAAGGACAGAAATGGTATGGACCTAACAGAAGCAGAAGATATTAAGAAGAGGTGGCAAGAATACATGGAAGAACTGTACAAAAAAGATCTTCACAACCCAGATAATCATGATGATGTGATCACTAATCTAGAGCCAGACATCTTGGAATGTGAAGTCAAGTGGGCCTTAGAAAGCATCACTACACAAGTTGGAATCAAGATTGCCAGGAGAAATATCAAAAACCTCAGATATGCAGATGACACCACTCTTATGGCAGAAAGTGAAGAGGAACTAAAAAGCCTCTTGATGAAAGTGAAAGTGGAGAGCATAAAAGTTGGCTTAAAGCTCAACACTCAGAAAACGAAGATCATGGCATCTGGTCCCATCACTTCATGGGAAATAGATGGGGAAACAGTCACTGCAGATGGTGACTGCAGCCATGAAATTAAAAGATGCTTACTCCTTGGAAGAAAAGTTATGACCAACCTAGATAGTATATTCAAAAGCAGAGACATTACTTTGCCGACTAAGGTCCATCTAGTCAAGGCTATGGTTTTTCCTGTGGTCATGTATGGATGTGAGAGTTGGACTGTAAAGAAGGCTGAGTGCTGAAGAATTGATGCTTTTGAACTGTGGTGTTTGAGAAGACTCTTGAGAGTCCCTTGGACTGCAAGGAGATCCAACCAGTCCATTCTGATGGAGATCAACCCTGGGATTTCTTTGGAAGGAATGAAGCTAAAGCTGAAGCTCTAGTACTTTGGTCACCTCATGCGAAGAGTTGACTCATTGGAAAAGACTCTGATGCTGGGAGGGATTGGGGGCAGGAGGAGAAAGGGACGACAGAGGATGAGATGGCTGGATGGCATCACGGACTCGATGGACATGAGTCTGAGTGAAATGCGGGAGATGGTGATGGACAGGGAGGCCTGGTGTGCTACAGTTCATGGGGTCGCAAAGAGTCGGACATGACTGAGCGACTGAACTAACTAACTTAAGTTCTTGAGAGGAAATGAGATCCAAACCACGACAGATGGGTTGACTTAAAGTAGTGGAAACAAATTTTCCACCATGAAAGAAAGAAGATAGGGAATGTGGGCATAGTTTCCATTGTTTTCAAATTTTATAAATGATCACAGAAAAATAGATACACAAAATAGCCCATTTTTCCTACATTTTAGTTTGTTCAAAATAACTATTATATACTATTTAAACAAGTGTAAAAGAAGAAGGAGACAAGGGTGTCACAGGATGAGATGGCTGGATGGTATAACCAATGCACTGGACATAAACTTGGGCAAACTTCAGGAGATGGTGAGGGACAAGGAGGCCTGGAGTTCTGCAGTCCATGGGGTCACAAAGAGTCAGACAACTGGGCGACTACAACAAAAACAAGTGTAGACATGTTCAAATTAGTTGCTTGTTTCAAGATGATTTAATAGCAAAATGAACTAAGTAGTTGTTGTTGTTTCATTACTAAGTCATGTCCAACTCTCTTGAGATCCTATGGATTGCAACCTGACAGGCTCCTCTGTCCAGAGCATTTCTCTGGCAAGAATACAGAAATGGGTTGCCATTGCCTTCTCCAAGGGATCTTCCTGACCCAGACATTGAACCGACGTCTCCCCCACTTGCAGGTAGATTCTTTACCACTGAGCTACCAGGGAAGCCCAGTTAGATAGTTGAGGGAGGAAAAGTGTTCTCTTTTACCTTCCAATGGTTGCCTTTATTTTTCATGAATATGGAAATTATAAAATGATTAGTCTATAAGCTTTTATAACATCCAAATGGAAGTGTTACTAAATGGGTGTCAAATACTCTTAAATAACACTTTTCATAACAATCACACCATAAAACACATCATTAAATAGAATAAGTTTTACTAATACAAAGAGAAAGCAAACACTGACAAGTTCCAGGGGAGCAAAGGTCAGTTGGTGTGGAAACCATGCTTTGGACTTCCTGACCTTTGTGTGTGTTAATATGGATATTTGCATTAGATCTACTCCAAAATAAAAATATTCAGTAATTTAGCTATAAAAGTAGCTCCATAGCAAAGAAGACAGTGCTGTATTGGGGGAACACAAAAAGAAACAGTAAAGACATTTTAAAAGCAGATATAATATCTTTAGAAATTTTCTCTAAGTATCATGCAGTCATTTGTCAGTTGCCTGAAATCCTGATATTTGTAAATGAATGTGATTATTTGCCCCATAGTACATCATGTTCTTATTAACAAAAGAGTGACTGTCTGATAAACAAAATTGCCTGATTTATTAAAATTTCAGAATAAGGATTGTCTGCATCGTTCCTGTTATTATAACACAAAGTACACTGCTAAAACAATCTTGTATTCTTTTGACTATTTAAAGAAATGTGTCTCCTACCCACACTGCATTTGAAAGCAAACTAATACCACCTTTAGAATTGATAAAATATGGGTACAAAAAAACTCCTATTATTAAACCAAGTAACATGTCATCTACTGATAATACTATCCAGATTAAATGGGCTCTTTCTCCACATGGTTATTACAATTTAAAATTTTCACCTTCCCTGTATTTTGATAGTATTTATCTTAGAGTCTCCATATGAACACAAGAAATACAAATGGAGCAAAATCTAAGCTCTGTAAAGCTAGAGGCCTTATATACTTTGTAGAATGTCTGGTACCAAACAGACAGTTAATAAATGATGAGTGTATAGATGAATGGATGGATGGATGGATGGAGAGCAGGTTAAAAGATGCTAATAAATTTAGCCATATGGTAAAAACAGTTTATAAATACTTTCTTCCACTATTACCACTATTCAACATAGTATTAGAAATCTTAGCCACAGCAACCAGACAAGAACAAGAAATAATCCAAATTGAAAGGTAAGAGATCAAATTGTCACTATCCGCAGATGACAAGGTACTCTATATAGAAAACCCTATGACAGTTTTCACAGAACTAGAATGGATAATCTTAAATTTTATATAGAACCATAAAAGACCCAGAATTGCCAAAGCAACCCTGAGGGAAAAGAACAAAGCAAGAGGCACAATCCTCTTAGACTTCAGACAATACTACAAAACTACAGTAACGAAAACAGCATGGTACCAGCACAAAAGGAGACAATAGGTAAATGGGACAGAATGGAGAACCCTAAAATAAACCCACATATCTACAGTCAATTAGTCTAGAACAAAGGAGGCAAGAATGTACAATGGAGAAAAAACAATCTCTTCAGCAAATGGTACTGAGAAAGCTGGAAAGTTGCATGTAAATCAATGGAATCAGAACACTCAAATAATATACAAAAATAAACTCAAAATGCCTTAAAGACCTAAATATAAAACATTACACCTTAATCCTCCTAGAAGAGAACATAGGCAAAACATTCTCAGACTTAAATAGTTAGCAATATTTTCTTAGATCAATCTCTCAAGGCAAAAAATAAATAGATAAAAGCAAAAATAAACAAATGGGACTTAAAAGCTTTTTCACAGCAAAGCAAACTATCAACAAAACGAAAGGACAACCTTCAAGATGGAAGAAAGTGTTGGTCGCTCAGTCATGTCCAACTCTTTGCGACCCTGTGGACTGTAGCCCACCAGGCTCCTCTGTCCATGGGATTTCCCAGGTGAGAATACTGGAGTGGACTGCAATGTCCTTCTCCAGGGGATCTTCCCAATCCAAGTCAAACCCAGGTCTCCCATATTGCAGACAGGCTCTTTACTGCCTGAGGCACTAGGAGAAAATATCTGCAAATGATGTGACGGACAAAGCGTTAATACCCCCAAATACATAAACAACTCATAGAACTCAGTATCACAAACAGAACCCAGTCCAAAAATGGGAGAAGACCTAAACAATATATTTTCTTTCCAAAGAAAACATATGAATGGCTAACAGGCACATGAAAATATGCTTAACATTGCTAATTATTAGAGAAATGCAAATCAAAACTGCAATGAGATATCACCTCAAACCAGTCAGAATGTCTATCATCAAAAATCTACAAGTAATAAAAGCTGAAGGGGATGTGGAGAAAAGGGAACCTTCTTACACTATTGGTGGGGATGTACTATGGAGATTACTTTAAAAAACACTAAAATTAGAGCTAGTTTGGTCCAGCTATTGCACTTCTGAGTACACATTCAGAAAAGATAAAAAAGTTAATTCAAAAAAAAATGCATGCACCCCAATGTTCATACCAACACTATTTATATTAACCAAGACATGGAAACAACCTACATGCCCATCAACAAATGATTGTCTTAAGAAGACAATAATGCAAAAACTCAATCATAGAAAATAGTGAAATATTAACATTTGCAGCAATATGGATGGACCTAGATAATATCATACTAAGTGAAGTATTTTAGAGAAAGGAAAACATTATATGATACCACTTATTTGTGGAATCTAAAAAACAATACAGATCAATCTATATAGAAAACATAAACAGACTCACAAAGAACACAAATTTTTGGTTACCAAAGAGAAAAGGAATTAGTAAGGGGGGGGGTGGACAAGATAAATTAGGAATATTGAGATTAAGAGATAAAAGCCATTGTACATAAACTAGATAAGAAAAAAGGACTTACTGTATAAAAATGAGAGCTATATTCAATATCTTAACCAAGAATGGAAAATAATCTCAAATATATATGTGTCTGTATACACACACATATATATATACACACACTTAAAACTGAATCACTTTGCTGTACACCTAACTAACACAATATTGTAAGTCAACCATATTTCAATAAAAAATAAATATGTTTTCTTATCAGGTGAGAAAAATAACGCATATACAAGATTCTCAACAACTAGCCACAATCCATAAAGCCACAGATAAGTGACAAGGAAGAGAAGTGAAGGCAAAGGAGAAAGGGAAAGGTATATCCATCTGAATGCAGAGTTCCAAAGAATAGCAAGGAGAGATAAGAAAGCCTTCTTCAGTGATCAATGCAAAGAAATCAAGGAAAACAATAGAATGGGAAAGACTAGAGATCTCTTCAAGAAAAGTAGAGATACCAAGGGAACATTTTATGTAAAGATGGGCACAATAAAGGACAGAAATGGTATGGACCTAACAGAAGCAGAAGATATTAAGAAGAGGTGGCAACAATACACAGAAGAATGATTCAAAAAAGATCTTCATGACCCAGATAACCATGATGGTGTGATCATTCACCTAGAGCCAGTAATCCTGGAGTGAGAAGTCAAGTGGACCTCAAGAAGTATCACTATGAACAAAGCTAGTGGAGGTGATGGAATTCCAGTTGAGCTATTTCAAATCCTAAAAGATGATGCTGGAAAAGTGCTGCACCCAATATGCCAGCAAATTTGGAAAACTCAGCAGTAGCCACAGGACTGGGAAAGGTCAGTTTTCATTCCAATCTCCAAAAAGGGTAAAGCTAAAGAATGCTCCAACTACCACACGATTGCTTCATCTCACACACTAGGAGAGAATGCTCAAAATTCTCCAAGCTAAGCTTCAGTGGTAAGTGAATCAAAAACTTTCAGATGTTCAAGCTGGATTTAGAAAAGGAAGAGGAACCAGAGATGAAATTGCCAGCATCTGTTAGATCATAGAAAAAGCAAGAGAGTTCCAGAAAAACATCTATTTCTGCTCTATTGACTGTGCCAAAGCCTTTGACTGTGTGGATCACAACAAACTGCAGAAAATCTTCAACAGATGGGAATATCAGACCACTTTACCTGCCTCCTGAGAAATCTGTATGCAGGTCAAGAAGCAACAGTTAGAACTGGACATGGAAAAATGGACCTATTCCAAATTGGGAAAGTGAAGTGAAGTCGCTCAGTTGTTTCTGACTCTTTGCGACCCCATGGACTATATCCTACCAGGCTCTTCTGTCCATGGGATTTTCCAGGTAATAGTACTGGAGTGGATTGCCATTTCCTTCTCCAGGGGATCTTCCCAACCCAGGGATCAAACCTGGGTCTCCCACATTGTAGACAGATGCTTAACCATCTGAGCCACCAGGGAAGGAGTATGTCAAAGCTGTATATTGTCACCCTGCTTATTTAACTTATATGCAGAGAACATCATGTGAAATATTGGACTGGAAGAAGCACAAGCTGGAATCAAGGTTGCCAGGAGAAATATCAATAACCTCAGATATGCAGATGACACCACCCTTAAAGTAAAGAACTAAAGAGCCTCTTGATGAAAGTGAAATAGGAGAATGAAAAAAGTTGGCTTAAAACTCAACATTCAAAAAACTAAGATCATGGCATCCAGTCCTGTCACTTCATGGCAAATAGATGGGGAAATAATGGAAACAGTGACAGACTTTATCTTCTTGAGCTCCAAAATCACTGCAGATGACTGCAGCTATGAAGTTAAAAGATGCTTGCTTCTTAGAAGAAAAGCTATGACAAACCTAGGAACCATATTAAAAAGCTGAGACATTACTTTGGTGACAAAGGTCCATCTAGTCAAAGCTATAGATTTTTCCAGTAGTCATGTATGGATGTGAGAATTGGACCATAAAGAGAGCTGAGCACCGAAGAACTGATGTTTTTGAATGGTGGTGTTGGAGAAGACTCTTGAGAGTCCCTTGGACTGCAAGGAGATCCAACCAGTCCATCCTAAAGGAGATCAGTCCTGGGTATTCATTGCAAGGACTGATACTGAAGCTGAAGCTCCAATACTTTGGCCACCTGATGTGAAGAGCCAACTCTTTAGAAAAGGCCCTGATGCTGGGAAAGACTGAAGGCAGGAGGAGAAGGGGACAGTGAAGACAGGATGGCTGGATGGCATCACCAACTTGATGGACATGCGTTTGAGCAAGCTCTGGGAGATGGTGAAGGCCAGGGAAGCCTGGCATGCTGCAGTCCATGGGATAGGAAGGAGTTGGACACAACTGGGCGACTGAACTGAAGTGCCAAATACTTTGATTCCATTAAAAAGTCCAGTCCTTCAATATCTTTCTACCCTCCACAAAGGATACACTCACTCTTTCCTGATCTAGTTATCACATACTCAAAAATAAAACAGATCTCAAAAACTAAACCAATGACACTATAGCTCAATTTTTCTCAGCTTTATTGATATAAAACATGTGTGTGTTTAAGGTATACAATATGATGATCTAAGTATATATTAAAAAACAACCAAAGTAAGGTTAGTTAACACCTCTATCCCCTCACCAAATTACCAGTTTTGTATGTGTAATGAGAGTACATTTAAGATGTACTCTCTTAGCAGCTTTCAAATATGTAGCAAAGTATTGTTAAGTATAGTCACTGTACATTAGATCTACAGAACTAATTCATCTTGTAGCTTGAAGTTTACATGCTTTGACTAACATCTCATTTCTCCCACTCCCTACCAGCCACCAACCTACTCTCAATTTCTATGATTTTAACATTTGGATTCCATATATAAGTGAAAACATACACTATTTGTTTTTCTCCATCTGATATTTTATTTACCATAATGCCCTCACGGTTCATCCATGTTGTCACAAATAGCTGGATTTCCTTCTTTTTATAGCTGAATAATATACCATCCTATATAAATACCACATTTTCTTTACCCATTCATCCATTGACAGACACTGAGATGGTTTCCACATCTCGGTTGTTGTAAATAATGCTGTAATCAATTTAAGACTTGATGAAGGCATCCCTGGTGGTTCAGATGATAAAAAAAAAATCCACCTGTCAATGTGGGAGATGCAAGAGATGCAGGTTCCACCCCTGGGTTGGGAAGATCCCCTGGAAAACGAAATGACAGCTGCTGCAGTATTCTTGCCTAGAAAGTTTCATGGACAGAGGAGCCTGTTGAACTACAGTCCTCATAGTCACAAAGAGTCAGAAATGACTGAGAATGTGCACGCACACATACACACACACAGACACACACACACCTGGAATTTACTCAGGATTTCAAAGCCAACACAAATACAATGGAATAGAGAATCAGAGAGGGATTCACAAAGGTCAGCATTCCCTAGAAAGACACCCTTGCTTATTTTAAATAACCTCAATAGTTCATATATTTGACAGCTTATATCTCTAAATTATAAATTGAGCAGACTCTTCGTAAAGAGAACTTCTCAGAGGTTGGGACTATGCCATTCCGCAGAGCTGTGTCCCAGAAGTCCACAAAAGCATTGCCATATACTAGATACTCAGTACATGTGTTTATTGGATGAATGAGTAAATGGAAGAAGGAAGGAAGGCATTCCTAGGCAACCTGGTAATCTAATGTTCTAATTTAAGGTATAGAGAGCAGATTATGCCAATTCCTCAGATGTTTAATTTTATATAGGAGTAACTCCCTCCCACCGAAAGTATTGTGAATAAGAATTCTGTTAAGACATAAGACTACAAATCCAAACAGCACCTGAAGACAGGAAAGACAGAGGAAAGTGTGAGAAAGAATGGAGGGAGAAAGGAAGAGAGAGGATGATATAATACAAAGGTTAGGGAGGGAAGGAATACAGCTATCGAATGTTGGATCAAGAGGATAGCACCTAAAAATCTATGCCCATAGATGAGGCAACAGGGAGACAGTTCTTTATTCTATTTTTCATTTCTCCTTCCATAGCAATTACAGCCTTAAACTTAGCCAAAGCTAAGTATGAAATACACAAGGAAAGTAATGACTCTGGGGCTATGAGTTAATAAAATTTTGGAATGAAAAAAATTAACAATGGCAGTCACAAGCACAAATGAAGCCAAGATCTAATTATACTGTACTTTCATGAATCCAAAAAACATTATGAAATATTTTTATAATCTACCAAATACCATGTTGTTTTTTTTTAATCTTCCCAGGGATTCCATAGACTTGCATAGAATTATCTCTTCAGTTAAATACACAGCACTCAAGAAGTGCTGGGATTCACATTCACATCATTGTTCCTGATATTATGGGGCCACTTCAAATGCTGGAAGCTCTTACTTTGCCAATATCTCTGCTTAGAAAGGTTTTGGTTATCAGCATTTCAATCGGCTCATTTTAATCAGTACTCCTACACTATTTGCCTGTACCTTACTGAGTCTTTTGACAAATGATTTATTCAATTTTCTTTATTCTTATTTTGGCAGCACTTTGAAAACTGAATGAAGGAAGAAAGAGGGCTCAGCAGGCATTGGACAACATGTCTCATTGTCAATGGAAATGCTAAATATACACACTGATTTCTGAAACAGCCCAGTATCTGAGCTAAGCTTCTAAAGAGAGATGTAACTGCATTATCAGTGTTCTTTCTTTCTGCTTGCCATCAAGCTATTGGTGATATAAACCGCAAATGGAGGATATAGTTATCTGAGAACCTGGGGCCCTACCTAGGTGGTACCTTATTTCTGCGGTCAGTCAAGATGGTTTGAACAATAACTGATTTCCTGAGTGATTGCTTTTCTATCCTATTTGATACATAGAAAAACAGGTAATATATGTATAGTTAGGAAGACTAATAATAGACGTGAACCATCACCTACTAAACCTATCATCAAGAACAAAAACATTATGACTGCTCTTAAAGCTATCTATTTTCCCAGTTTCCTTCCTTCTTCTCTTCCTCATCCAAAAGTAATCACTAACTTTTTCTTAAAAAGTAATTTTTGCAGCTATATATGTATTCCTAGCCAATGTACTAATTCAATTTGCTTGGTTTAAGCTTTACAAATATGGTATCACACTCTACACAATCTCTTGAAACTTGGGGTTTTTTTCACTCAACATTATGTTTCAAAGATATGTTTGTGTCATTGCACTCAACTGTAATTCATTCATTTTCAAGGTGAAATAATCCCTTGGGTGACTTGAGCAAAATACACTTATCCATTTTTGTCACTGGACATTTAGGTTGTTCCCAGGGATTTCTGTTTTTGTATTTTTGACATTTTAAATAATACAACTAGAAATATTCTTATACACGCTCCTGGTTCACATGTGTTAAGAGTTCCTCTGGAATTTATACATAAGAAAAGAATTGTTAGTCATAGGGAATGTATGTGTTTAACTTCACAAGATGATACTAAATTGTTTTCAAAAGTGTCTATCCTAATTTGCACCCCTATTAGCAGCACTGTTTGAGTTTCCATTACTCTACACTCTTGCCAACATTTGATATATTAATAGGAAAGCTTCTCTCTCTCTCTTTTTTTTTTTTTTTGCATTCTAGTGGGTTTAAAACAGTATCCATTTTGATCTTAATTTGTATTTCCTTATCATTACTTAAGGCCAAATTTTTATTGAGATATAGTTGACATATGGGCTTCTCTGATGGTTCAGATGGTAAAGAATCTGAAAGCAATGCAGGAGACCCAGGTTTGATCCCTGGGTCGGAAGATGCCCTAGAGAAAGGAATCGCAATCCACTCTAGTAGACTTGCCTGGAGAATCCCATGGCAGCAGAGGCTGGTGGGCTACAGTTCATGGGGGTCACAAAGAGTTGACTTTGTGACTCAGCAACTATCACACATAGCTGACATACAACATTTTATTAGCTGATATCTTTTTATATGATGCTTGTCTAACTTCATGATTTTCACTGATATTTATTACTTTCTGAATAAGTAATGGATGTTTAATGTTAGCATTCAGCATTATTCCTTTGTTTCCATCAGTGAGCCACCAAAAATCACGTTGTTGTTGTTTTTTTTCCACTGAACTAACCAGCCAGTATAGAAAGTTAAGCTGTCCATGTGATTACCAATTTCTGATCTGTTTTTATAAGAAGCATGTTGGATTTTCTTTTAAGAAGCTGTTGGTCACTTTTTGGTGTTGGTCATGATCTTTCTAAAATGTATGCCTACATATGTCTATTTGACTAAGAATATTTTCCCAAAAGCATTCTGTCTGTTTTCTAAACTGTGGAAAATTCTTAAAGAGATGAGGATACCAGACCACCTTACCTGCCTCCTGAGAAACCTGTATGCAGGCCAAGAACCAACAGTTAGAACTGGATGGTTCAAAATTGGGAAAGGAGAATTTCAAGGCTATATATTGTCACCCTGCTTATTTAACTTATATGTAGAGTACATTATTTAAAATGCCAGGCTGGATGACTCACAAGATGGAATCAAGATTGCTGGGAGAAATATCAACAGCTTAAGATATGCAAATGATACTACTCTAATGCCCAGAGAGTGAAGAGGAACTACAGAGTCTCTTGATGAGGGAGTGAAAAGTTGGCTTAAAACTCAACATTCAAAAAACTAAGATCATGGCATCCGGTCCCATCACATGGCAAATAGATGGGGAAACAGCGGAAACAGTGGCAAATTTTATATTCTTGGGCTCCAAAATGATTGTGGACAGTGACTGCAACCACAAAATTAAAAGACATTTGCTCCTTGGAAGAAAAGCTATGACAAACCTAGACAGCATATTAAAAAGCAGAGACATCACCTTGCTGACAAAGGTCTATATAATCAAAAGTATGGTTTTACCAGTAGCCATGTACAGATGTGAGAGCTGGACCATAAAGAAGACTGAGCACCAAAGAACTGATGCTTTCAAATTGTGGAGCTGGAGAACACTCTTGAGAGTCTCTTGGACTGCAAGGAGATCAAACCAGTCAGTCCTAAAGGAAATCACCCCTGAATATGCATTGGAAGGATTGATGCTGAAGCTGAGGCTCCAATACTTTGGCCATCTGATGCAAAGAGCTGATTCACTGGAAAAGACCTTGATGGTAGGAAAGATTGAGGGTAGGAGGAGAAGGGGACAACAGAAAATGAGATGGTTGGATGGCATCACCAACTCAATAGACATGAGTTTAAGCAAACTCCAGGAGATAGTGAAGTACAGGGAAGTCTGGTGTGTTTCAGTTCATGGGGTCCCAAAGAGTCAGACAAGATTTGGCAATTGAAGAAAAAAGAGCAATGCTGCCAAACTTGATCTGTTTTCTAACTTTCCACTCTTCAATTTCACTTTTTAAAATAGTTTTAAATTCTACTTTCCACTTTTGTAGTTAAAAAAACATTCTCTAAATTATATCATCACTTGCAAATTGTGGCAAAATAAGTACATGATATTCCTACAGCAGAAAAAGACATCTAAACAATGTAATTATAATGCAAAACCATGATTTTTTGCAAGAGGTCATCTGAAGAAAGTAGAAGTACTTGGCCTATAAAAAGTATTTTCTTAGATAAGATCAGAAGAAATACAATGAGATTTAAAGTTGAGTTGAAGGCACCATACCCATAAAACATTTTGAATTCATACAGCTTTGTGACTTATGTCTCCCACAGCACAAGAGACAATTTTAGATTGACAAACCACATCAGTTGATGATGATTGTACAGCTATGCATCCTCTCACAGATCTGCCATGATACATTTCTGATAATGGGATCTGTTTCTTTGAAAATCTTCATGCATAAGTATCAAATTTTACTTCTTTAATGTATATGATTACGATTCTAGAAAACACTTTTTTTACTTTTATAGCTCCTGTGACTACGGATAGGGTTTCCAGTTCTGCACCTGTGCCACTTAAGCTCTTTCACTGCAACCTACTGATTTAGCCACAGGCATTAACATTAAAGATTCTATATGTTCATGGTATGACACTGTAGGTATCTAACCTCTTGGTTACCTATGAAGTCTACGCTGTCTACAGTAACACAGTGTAAGAATTCTAGCCAAACTATGGAATCAAGGAAAACTTTATCACCTCAGTTAACAGCTTTATTGATACATTTATAAAATAACTGTCACAACCTTTAAAAATAAGATATTAATACCATGACTACTTTCTATCTGCCCAGCTACTCAAAGCTGGAGATTGCATACTATCAATGCTTAGTTCAAAAAAATAGCACATGAACCACTTCCTGTGCTAGAGTTAACCTTGCTCTCATCTTCTCAGCCTGTCTGTGGCATAAACACAACTGAGCCTACCTTTCATTTTGAAACACTCTGCCCTCTTCTATGAGTGACGCATTGAACACCTTCACACTCTTGATTCTCCTGCTACCTCCTGGCCTCTCATTCTCAGGGTGCTTAGCCTATACTTGCTCCTCAGGCTGACCTCTGAATGGTTACCACAATGTCTCACGGCTCTGTTGGAGCCTTCTTTGTCTGCAGTGTATCCCCAGATCACCTCATCAAGTCTCATGGCTTGAATATGATTTCCTCACTGTTTACAAAATTTTCCTCCAACCCTGACATCTTAACCTGAGGCAGACTTTCATATTCAAATAACAATTTATGAGATTCCCTGGCAGTCCAGGTGTTAGGACTCTGTGCTTTCAATGCTGAGGGCCTGGGTTCAAGCCCTGGTGAGGAAACTATTAAATGTTAATGATATTCTGCAAGTCTTGGTGGCATGGCCAAAAAGAAAAAGAAAATGTAGCATTTCCAAGTATATGACTAATGAATATCTCATACTTAAAAGATAGCGTCATGCATTTCCATTGTTCGCTCCCACTATTTCTCCTATTCTTCATTATACCACCATCTTGTCAAGAGAATAAATCAGAAGTCACCTATTATCCCTCCATTCCCAACTTTCAGCACATCCTGTACTCAATAGCTTAAATATACATTAAATCTACCTACTTCTTTCTCCCTCCATTCTTGTCCAAGTCTGACCTTCACTACTACAGTGGGGTACTATCTGACCTCTCTGCTTCCACTCTTTCACTGTAGAATTTTCTATCCTAATAATGTAAGAGCCATCATGCAAATTCCATTTTTACATGCAAATTTTACACTGGCTCACGTAACATCTGCCATGGTACTACCAATGTGCTGTTATTACTGAGAATAAATCCCAGCTCATGCTTGTGACCTCATAGGCTATGCATGATCTGGCCCATTCTACCTGTGCCATTTGATCTATTATATTTCTCCCTCTGACTTATCTCTTTCCTAAAAATTCTAAACTCAAATTTCAAACCAGTCAATCCTAAAGGAAATCAACCCTGAATATTCATTGGAAGAACTGATGCTGAAGCTCAAATACTTTGGCCACCTGATGTGAAGAGCCTACTCATTGGAAAAGGCCCTGATGCTGGGAAAGATTGAAGGCACAAGGAGAAGGGGATGACAGAGGATGAGATGGTTGGATGGCATTATCAACTCAAAGGACATGAGTTTGAGCAAGCTCCAGGAGATTGTGAAAGACAGGGAAGCCAGGTATGCAGCAGTTCAGGGGATTGCAAAGCATCAGACACAACTTAGTGACTGAATATACACACAAGTCCTCAAATCCCTTACATTGTCTAGTTCCTTTCCCTGAAAGTTTCTCTCATTCCCTCATTCTTCAGCTTTCTGTTCAAATTTAACCTTTTCCAAGAGGGTTACCACCTGTTATGTAAAGCTTAGTCCCCCGTTGATTTCTATCCAGTGAACATCACTATCAATAATAATATATTTGTGCATTTGTTTGTATATTTTATGATTCCTGCCACTAGCATCTAAGTTCCATATGAAGCATTTTTTCTGCCTTATTCACCACTGGGTTCCACATTACTCGGTCTAGAACAGTGACTGGCACATAATAAGCACTCAATAAATATTAATGAAAGAAAAAAAATTATAAAGCCCCTCCTTCTGATACCCATGAGCCATTCCCAAAAAAGGCCCTGAATTCTTTTTATTTTTATGTCAAATTGAACAGTCCTGGAGAAATGGCTTGATTTGTGTGCTATTCTCTAATTTTAAGAAACAGTGATTTTAAATCTCTACAGTTTCTCTGTACATCAACCATTATATGTGAGTCAAAAACACAACTGCACTCATGAAATTGAAAACTTCACATTTAATTTTACTTCTAAGGAAGTTTAAGATCAAAAGCTATTTTCTAAAACATCAACTGTAATTTACATTCATTCAATTACCTGCCTTTCAGACAATGGAATAGTAACAGTCTAAGCGATTTCAGAAAAATGCTTGACTTTTGGAAAGTCTACTATATTTTCAAGATCCATCATCAGGAATTACTAAAGATTTCTGCAACTGTAAAGCCATGCTTTTGAAACACTAAAAAACTGACACATCATAGAAGTTAGAAGTAGAAACCTTAAAGCATCCTTCTATATTGACTACATTATTAATAACATAAAAAAACACACATTTTATCTCCATCAATACACTATGGCAGTTAATGATGATGTTCTAAAGACAGCACACACAAAGACCCACCTGGCTTTGCAATCACAATACTGGGTTGAAGGTAAATCATCCTTAATAAAAAAGTTTGGGCATTTGGACGAAAAATACTACAGATTTTTTTCCAGTGGGACTAACTCCCCACAAAATTCGGTTATTTGAGAGGCAGAGTAGAAAAGTGAGAGTATGGGGAGACGTTAGATAGAAGTTTAAAATTTGGCTCTGCCTCTTACAAGTTTGTACTCTATCATTTTACCTATGTTTCCTCATCAAGTACTCTGTCCTAGAGGCTATACTAGGTGCTAGGACGGGGGAGCCTGGTGGGCTGCCGTCTACGAGGTCGCACAGAATCGGACATGACTGAAGCGACTTAGCACCCATAGCAGCAGCAGGACTATAAAATAAGCCTTTAGTAGTTTAGAAACTTAGTTTTGGACTTCCCTGGTGGTTCAGCTGGTAAAGAATCTGCCCGAAATGTGGAAGACCTGGGTTCAATCCCTGGGTTGGTGAAGGGAATGGACACCCACTTCAGTATTCTGGCCTGGAAGAGTTCATGGACCGTCTAGTCCATGGGGTCACAAAGAGTTGGACACAACTGAGCAACTTGCACTTAGAGCCTTTAGATATAATACTAACTCCATTGATGATCAACCAAGATAAAGTGGGTAACATACAGGGCACAAATGAAAACACTTCGATAAACAACTTATTTTTATAATTTTTAACCAGGTTACATTAACCAATGGGCTATGCGATTCCTCCTAGCGATGTACAGTCTACATTATTCAGTCCCACTGGCAAGAAGCACACTGTAACTATTGGCCTGAGCATAAAATGAATGAGACTACAAAAGCAGTTGTACCTACAAAATTTCAGTATGCTGAAAGGTTTATTAAATAAATGGTTCATTGGCCTCATTCTTTCAGTCAATGAAAAACCACAAAAATCTACCATGCTGATTTCATTTACCAGCCAAGGTATTTTTTAATGTAATATCTTCAGCAGGTTGCCATTAAAAATTAGTTGCTAAAAAGAAGTCGGAAGAAAGTGTACATTCAGTACCCAATGGAGAATTATGAGTTTTGTTTTGTTTTTTTCATTTTCTGGTTCTCCATTTCCTAACAATTAATTGGTTAAATCTAGGAATATAGCCAACAAGTATTATTCTGTTTCATGGAGAATTACTGTACCTAATTCAGCAGTACATGAGATTCCTACAATGTAATAGAACTATTTTATGACTGTCTTAAAAATGTAATCTCTTATCTTCTAGAGTAAGAGTTCCTATTATTGTTCAAAAGCCTAAGCCATTACCAGGCCTTTTAATAAGTGTGCTAATTACTTGAAATGACATGAGAAGTACCACAAATGAAAGATCAATAAGCTGTCAGTTGTTTTTGAAACCATAGTTCAATGACCCAACATTACTATTATCTTAACATCAAGATACTAGTTTTGAGAGTTATAAATAGCTACAATAATGAAGATCTAAACTAAAGACAATAAATCCTCAGCTTAACCCCTCAAAAGGTAAGATGTTCTTAATATTATTTCATTAACATTGAGGATCAAGTTTGCTACTGTAAATAAGTGAATATGTAAACCATAAAATTGCTAAATAAATGCATAGAATTAGTAGCACCAGAGTCTTAGTATCAGCAGACAGACCACTGTTACCTAAAGACTGTGGAAAAATTTCCTCATATCAAATCAGTATGAAATGAGATTATAATCAGGAAAAAAAGGTTCTTGTCCTCGTCAGTTATGAAAGCAAAGCACAATGCAGAATTCCTTTCTCATACATAGGGGAAAATAGCTTTTTGAAAATTACAAAAAGGCAAACACTCATTTTACTAAGTCCCTGAACAAAACGCCTTTGACATCTATCTATTGCTACCAGGCATGCAGACACTCTCTCACACAAAAGTCCCAAAGCTGTCTCTTTCAATGCTTTATCAAATTCATCTTAATATACATGGAAAAAGCCTAAGTTCAGTAATCAAGTTGTTAACATGCATCCTTAGTACTTTTAATCTCCCTTTAAGAAAGACAGTATACTAACTAATTCAGAGTAACTGCAGGGACACAAACTTCGTCCTTAATGGGTTGACAAGAAAAAGTGTAACTATTCTAAACATTGAATGCTAACTTGAAAATATGGAAGAGTCACCTATATTCCACCACACCATCTGCAGGATCTAAGGATGTCACAAATCCTACTACAAGGATAGGGGTTCCAGGGGGCTCTGGAAAATATGCAGAATATAAATTCTGATATGTGATGATAGATATGTGGTGCTAGAATGTCCCAGAATGCTGTCTGTCGCGAACCATCAGCCCAGACACCCAAAATCAAACACCAAAAGGTGATACATTGAATATAATAAGACTCTGATGCTGGGAGGGATTGGGGGCAGGAGGAGAAGGGGACGACAGAGGATGAGATGGCTGGATGGCATCACTGACTCGATGGACGTGAGTCTGAGTGAACTCCGGGAGATGGTGATGAACAGGGAGGCCTGGTGTGCTGCGATTCATGGGGTCGCAAAGAGTCGGACACGACTGAGCGACTGAACTGAACTGAACTGAAAGAAGATGAACTCATCTCAAGTAAATTTGAGGAAATCTTTTTACATAGCAACACAGAAGCAATTTTGCCTATATCTGAGCATGAAGGAATGAACTAGATAGTATCTCATGGTCTCTCCCATTCCTGTATTTCACTGTATGATCAGAATATTGCACTCTACAAATCTCAACCTGTCTCAACTGTTACTAACTTTCCCCCAAAGCCAGTTTATTCCCTGGTCTGCAGTGTGATTTTTTAATCCTAGAGTGATGTAACAGTGCAATTTCAGGAAGCGTGAAGGAGCCTGCATTTCACTGTCAGAGAGTTACCAGAGATGACAGTTTGTAATCCCATGGACACAAAGAAGGATGCTCGCATATCAGGAAATCTAGAGAGAAAGGCACCCAAGGCCCTACACAGGATAAGTAGTCAGTCACGAATTTGTAAACTGTACCAACCATTTTGACCTAGAAGTCACAACATTTTCAAGGTTCTATTTACTTGTCTGTAAACATGGAGGTGAGTTATCAAAGCATAAGAAAAACATCATGCCATTTTACAGCATACTAGTAGTGCCTGGGGATGCAAGGGTAAGTAGGGCACACAGCCTCTTCATGGGTAAAGCTGACCAGGAGGACATTTTCCTATGGGATTTTGAGCCTCTGGGGCATGGGAAGAGACATCTATTTAGAAATATACATTTGAGAATCAGAGCATATGGATATGTGTGAGGTGAGGGGTAGTTAACGAGTGAGAAGCATGATGTGATCAACCAGCAAAAAGTTTGGCGTTAGCAGAGCTGTAGAAGATCAATCCCTAGAAAAATGCCAAAAATTAAGGAAAAGATGCCTATGCCAAAGACACAGAGGCATGAGAAGTGCCAGGAGGGTGCAAGGATTAGGCAGCCAATGGGGGATAGTGGTACAAGGGAAAGGATCAAAGAGCAGTGGCAAATGTAGCAAAGCATAATAAAGAGGGCTTCCCTGGTGGCTCAATGGCAATGAATCCACCTGCCAGTGTAGGAGACATGAGTTGGATCCCTGGTCCAGAAAGATCCCATGTGCAGAGGAGTGACTAAGCCCATGAACCACAGCTACTGAGCCCGTGTTCTAGAGCCCAGGAGCCACAACTCCTGAAGCCCATAGCCCTAGAGCCTGTGCTCCACAACAGGAGAAGCCACAAACATGAGAAGCCCTCTACAACTAGAGAGTAGCCCAAGCAGCAACGGAGACCTAGCCCAGCCAAAAACAAGCAAATAAATGTATTTAAGAATAATAGAGACTGGAAAAGGGAGAAAGGAAAAATTGATACTGATCACATCTGAAGGCTTTAAGTTTTCTATACATGAAAAGGCACACTAAGTTGTGGAAAATCAAAGTGGAAAAGTTGAGTAGGATCTTAAAGGGAATGGTAAAAATTTGGAATAGTCACTGAAAGGAAATCTACTTAATAAAAACTTAAAAAACTTTTCTTGATTACTGAAACGAACAACTGACATACTTATTGATTTTTAAATGTGTAAAGATAGTGCATTTATTCAACAAATATATTTTTTAAAGAGGTTATAGGAAAAGACAAGGATACATAAGATAAATCTCAGATGTTAAAAAGTGAAGTGTGTAAATAATTCCCAGTACAACACAAAATAAGTCCCCAAGAGTCACAAGTATCCATGTGTGTGTGTGTGTGTGGTGTGTGTGTGTGTGTATTCTGGAGCTGGTGGCTATCAGACCCATTCACCCTCTTTTTCTTTTCAGTCCCTCAGGATACAAAGCATGCATTCATTAGATGACTCATGCAACTCGGGAGTACAACCCACAGCATGGAAAGAAATGGTCTCTTATTTTTATTCATTTACATATCAGAATTTGAGTATTAGGAACATAACACCTAGGACTAACTAGGTGTTAGGAAGACTCGAAAGGATCACCGTGTCCTGACTTCCATAGGGTACAATAAGCTGAGGACAAGCAACAAATGAAGAAGCTGGGGGCGGGGGTCTAAGGCTGTGACTATCTGCTTGTTTCTCAACCATGTGAAGAACACTCACCCCAGAGACTGACTCTGGGATAAACATAATCAATAAATACCTCCTGGGCAGGGCTGGGGGTTAAAGTAGTATAAATAATAGCCCCTGTCCTCAAGGAGTTCCCAATTTAGTTGGAAAATAAAACTTCCCATGAGAAAACTTAAATAACATTAAGATTTTGTAGACTGGTCAGGACAATGAGAGAGCTTCCCTAGGGTTATGCAGTGGTGGCTGTTTAGTCTCTCAGCCATGTCCAGCTCTCTGTGACTCCATGGACTCTAGTCTTCCAGGTTCCTCTGTCCATAGAAGTTTCCAGGCTAGACTGCAGGAGTGGGTTGCCATTTCCTTCTCCAGGATTATGCAGAATTCTTATTAAATTCATGCTATAGACTGAAATGTATTTAAAGAAAAAAAGAATACATTTAAGGGAAAGCTATGAAAGAGGCAGGAACTGGACTGGGTCTTAAAACTAGGTAAAGGTTGTGACCCCATGCAGCACAGCAAAGAATATCCAATCCCATCACAGTCAGTACCCCCCTTTGCCATCACTCTTGATAAACTCACCCTGTGCAACTCGGAATCATCTGTATTTCTTCAAAGCAGGTCACCAGCATTCCTAACACTGCCAATGATTTGAACAACTCTATCTTAGGAGGCATTCACCACAAAGATCAGATACTTGACTGTTGCTTTGTCTTCAGGACTTGCAAAAATAGGACAAGTAATTTGCCTCCAAGTTCCCACCCTGGCTAAGGAGTTACAGCTTGTACAGATGTTCACAAAGGTTGCATTTATTCACATATTGTCCTCACAATTTTCAGAAGAAAATAGACGTGTTTGCTTTAGGTTTTCTTTTCCAGGCCATTCATTTAAGATTGGATTGGAAAGCTTCTTTGAGTTTCTCATTTAAAAAACAAAAACCAAACCAAAAAATCATAGCAATTTACCATAATTAGCACTCTTAGAATCACTCAGCAGCAGGAAGTTCCTTACCCCAATTCTCAGTACTCCCACCTTCACCCAGACTCTGAGCAACTATTCAAGCAAAGAGGCACTGAGGTTGGCCCAATCCTTAATCCGTCAAAACCCCTAAGCTATCAACAACCCTACCATTTCTTTCACACTCACAATTCCTAAGTCAAGCCCCACTGTGGTTAACTATTTGCATGTCTGAGTTATGATATTTTCCACTCTCATAGCCCTTAAATTAATTCACCTTGGGGTATCAAATTAAATCCCATAGGAATTCATTATTAGGCTTAGGTTCAGGTACTGAAGATCACACCCAATCTTTAGAAAGCCCACACTTGTCATGCATCCAGTGAGCAAGGTTATCTGTCCTAGTTTATTTTCCGAGGCAGAACAAGAAACCAGGGTTGGTACCAAGGAAGCAGAAAGCAAGCATCAGGCCCAGACAGTGAGTCACAAATAGAACTGGGCATAAAACCAGAATTGATTACAGAGATTCTGAATGAGAGACATCCAGAACTTGAGAAGGTGAAACACCAGAACAGCAGCCAAGAAGCAACAAGCAAGGCTCTGAAGAGGAAAGTGAGCAATGAAAATGCAAACAACATAGGACACCAGAAAGGATGTAGAGAATCTCAAAAAAGAACCAAATGAAAGCCAAACCAAAATCAATGTCTCATCCCTACTTGCTAAGGGTTCTCATCCAGCCCTTACTGAGGAAGAACTTAAAACTTTTATCCAAACTCCACAGGGAAACTTACCGATACTGATAATTACTGATTTATCAAGGGCCTGTGTGCTCAGTACCTTATGCACATTATCTCATTTAAGCCTCCATTTTATACATTAGAAATCCAAACTGCAGAAACATATGTAACTTCTTAAGGTCACCCAAACAGTAAGAGCCGGAGATGGGATTCAAAATGCTCATTTCTCTACAATATGCTATTTATGATGGAGTTTGTGCAAGCAAAATGCTTGCAGTTCTCATTCTAGAACTGTGCTGTCCACTACAGTCACCACTAGCCACATGTGGTCATCAAGCACTTAAATGGTAACTAGTGTCATATGTTGAAATAATATTTTGGATATAGATTTAAATAAAATACATTGTAAAAATTAATTTTCCCTCCTATTTTTCTATGTGACTCAACAGTACATGAACTGAGAACTCCTAGATGTTTAAGCTAGATTTAGAAAAGGCAGAGGAACCAGAGATCAAATAGCCAGCATCCGTTGGAGCATAGAAAAAGCAAGAGAACTCCAGAAGAACATCTGCTTCATTGACTGTGCTAAAGGTTTGACTGTGTGGATCACAACAAACTGTGGAAAATTCATCCAGAGATGGGAATACCAGACTACCTTACCTGTCTCCTGAGAAAACTATACGCAGGTTAAGAAGCAACAGTTAGAACCAGTCACGGAACAATGAACTGGTTCAAAACTGGGAAAGGAGTATTTCAAGGCTGTTTAATGTCACCCTGCTTATTTAATTTATATACAGAGTGCATCACGAGAAATGACGGGCTAGATGAAGCACAAGCTGGAATCAAGATTGACAGGACAAATATTAACAGCCTCAGATATGCACATGATACCATCCTCATGGAAGAAAGTGAAGAGGAACTAAAGAGCCTCTTGATGAAGGTGAAAGAAGAGAGTTAAAAAGCTGGCTTAAAACTCAACATTCAGGGGGCGGTCCTAAGATGGCGGAGGAATAGGAAGGGAAGACCACTTTCTCCCTCACAAATTCCTCAAAAGATCATTTCAACGCGGAGCAAACTCCACAAAACAACCTCTGAATGCAGGCAGAGGACATCAGGCAACCA
>NW_024070213.1:65967858-66071846 GCF_014754425.2 Oryx dammah
TCTCACCGCATCTCATTCCAGTCACCTCTAACTACCCCCTCCCTCTTCTCTTCTCCATGTAACCCAGTGAACCTCTCTGGGTGCCCCTCAATGTGGAGAAACCTTTCATCTTTAGCCTAGATACTATATCATTGGTGCTGTATAGATGGAGAAGTCTAGAGACCACTGTAAAAATAAAACCGAAAACCAGAAGCAGGAGGCTTAAGTCCAAAGCTTGAGAACATCAGAGAACTCCTGAATTCAGGGAACATTAAGCAATAGGAGCTCATCAAATGCCTCCAAACCTACACTGAAACAAAGCTCCACCCAAGGGCCAACAAGTTCCAGAGCAAGACATATCACACAAATTCTCCAGCAACACAGGAACACACCCCTGAGCCTCAATATACAGGCAGTTCAAAGTTACTCCAAAACTTTAGACGTCTCATAACCCATTACTGGTCACTCCACTGCACTCCAGAGAGAAGAAACCCAGCTCCACCCACCAGACCTCCAACACAAGCCTCCCTAACCAGGAAACCTTGACAAGCCACTGATACAACCCCACCCACAGTGAGGAAGCTCCACAATAAAGAGAACTCCACAAATTACCAGAATATAAAAAGGCCATTCCAAACGCAGCAATATAACCAAGATGAAGAGACAGAGGAATACCCAACAGGTAAAGGAGCAGGAGAAATGCCCACCAAACCAGACAAAAGAGGAAGAGATAGGGAATCTACCTGAGAAAGAATTCCAAATATTGATAGTGAAAATGATCCAAAATCTTGAAGTCAAAATGGAATCACAGATAAATACCCTAGAGACAAGGATTGAGAAGATGCAAGAAAGGTTCAACAAGGACCTAGAAGAAATAAAAAAGAGTCAATATACAATGAATAATGCAATAAATGAGATCAGAAAAACTCTGGAGGCAACAAATAATAGAATAACGGAGGCAGAAGATAGGATTAGTGAAATAGAAGACAGAATGGTAGAAATAAATGAATCAGAGAGGAAAAAAGAAAAACAAATTAAAAGAAATGAGGACAATCTCAGAGACCTCCAGGACAATATGAAACGCTCCAACATTCGAATTATAGGAGTCCCAGAAGAAGAAGACAAAAAGAAAGACCATGAGAAAATCCTTGAGGAGATAATAGTTGAAAACTTCCCTAAAATGGGGAAGGAAATAATCACCCAAGTCCAAGAAACCCAGAGAGTCCCAAATAGGATAAACCCAAGGCGAAACACCCCAAGACACATATTAATCAAATTAACAAAGATCAAACACAAAGAACAACTATTAAAAGCAGCAAGGGAAAAACAACAAATAACACACAAGGGGATTCCCATAAGGATAACAGCTGATCTCTCAATAGAAACTCTTCAGGCCAGGAGGGAATGGCAAGACATACTTAAAGTGATGAAAGAAAATAACCTACAGCCCAGATTACTATACCCAGCAAGGATCTCATTCAAATACGAAGGAGAAATCAAAAGCTTTACAGACAAGCAAAAGCTGAGAGAATTCAGCACCACCAAACCAGCTCTCCAACAAATTCTAAAGGATATTCTCTAGACAGGAAACACAAAAAGGGAGTATAAACCCGAACCCAAAATAATAAAACAAATGGCAACGGGATCATACTTATCAATAATCACCTTAAACGTAAATGGATTGAATGCCCCAACCAAAAGGCAAAGACTGGCTGATTGGATACAAAAACAAGAACCCTCTATATGCTGCTTACAAGAGACCCACCTCAAAACAAGGGACACATACAGACTGAAAGTGAAGGGTTGGAAAAAGATATTCCATGCAAATAGAGACCAAAAGAAAGCAGGAGTGGCAATACTCATATCCGATAAAATAGACTTTAAAACAAAGGCTGTGAAAAGAGACAAAGAAGGCCACTACATAATGATCAAAGGATCAATCCAAGAAGAAGATATAACAATTATAAATATATATGCACCCAATATAGGAGCACCGCAATATGTAGGACAAATGCTAACAAGTATGAAAGGGGAAATTAACAACAACACAATAATAGTGGGAGACTTTAATACCCCACTCACACATATGGACAGATCAACTAAACAGAAAATTAACAAAGAAACGCAAACTTTAAATGATACATTAGACCAGTTAGACCTAATTGATATCTATAGGACATTTCACCCCAAAACAATGAATTTCACCTTTTTCTCAAGTGCTCATGGAACCTTCTCCAGGATAGATCACATCCTGGGCCATAAATATAACCTTGATAAATTCAAAAAAATCGAAATCATTCCAAGCATCTTTTCTGACCATAATGCACTAAGATTAGATCTCAATTACAGGAGGAAACCTATTAAAAATTCCAACATATGGAGGCTGAACAACACGCTTCTGAATAACCAACAAATCACAGAAGAAATCAAAAAAGAAATCAAAATATGCATAGAAACTAATGAAAATGAAAACACAACAACCCAAAACCTGTGGGACACTATAAAAGCAGTGCTAAGAGGAAAGTTCATAGCAATACAGGCATACCTCAAGAAACAAGAAAAAAGTCAAATAAATAACCTAACTCTACACCTAAAGCAACTAGAAAAGGAAGAATTAGAGAACCCCAGAGTTAGCAGAAGGAAAGAAATCTTAAAAATTAGGGCAGAAATAAATGCAAAAGAAACAAAAGAGACCATAGCAAAAATCAACAAAGCCAAAAGCTGGTTCTTTGAAAGGATAAATAAAATTGACAGACCATTAGCCAGACTCATCAAGAAGCAAAGAGAGAAAAATCAAATCAATAAAATTAGAAATGAAAATGGAGAGATCACAACAGACAACTCAGAAATACAAAGGATCATAAGAGACTACTATCAGCAATTATATGCCAATAAAATGGACAACCTGGAAGAAATGGACAAATTCTTAGAAAAATACAATTTTCCAAAACTAAACCAGGAAGAAATAGACAATCTTAACAGACCCATCACAAGCACGGAAATTGAAACTGTAATCAGAAATCTTCCAGCAAACAAAAGCCCAGGTCCAGACGGCTTCACAGCTGAATTCTACCAAAAATTTCGAGAAGAGTTAACACCTATCCTACTCAAACTCTTCCAGAAAATTGCAGAGGAAGGGAAACTTCCAAACTCATTCTATGAGGCCACCATCACCCTAATACCAAAACCTGACAAAGATACTACAAAAAAGGAAAACTACAGGCCAATATCACTGATGAACATAGATGCAAAAATCCTCAACAAAATTCTAGCAATCAGAATCCAACAACACATTAAAAAGATCATACACCATGACCAAGTGGGCTTTATCCCAGGGATGCAAGGATTCTTCAACATCCGCAAATCAATCAATGTAATTCACCACATTAACAAATTGAAAAATAAAAACCATATGATTATCTCAATAGATGCAGAGAAGGCCTTTGACAAAATTCAACATCCATTTATGATAAAAACTCTCCAGAAAGCAGGAATAGAAGGAACATACCTCAACATAATAAAAGCTATATATGACAAACCCACAGCAAACATTATCCTCAATGGTGAAAAATTGAAAGCATTTCCCCTAAAGTCAGGAACAAGACAAGGGTGCCCACTTTCACCACTACTATTCAACATAGTTCTGGAAGTTTTAGCCACAGCAATCAGAGCAGAAAAAGAAATAAAAGGAATCCAAATTGGAAAAGAAGAAGTAAAACTCTCACTGTTTGCAGATGACATGATCCTCTACATAGAAAACACTAAAGACTCTACCAGAAAATTACTAGAGCTAATTAATGAATATAGTAAAGTTGCAGGATATAAAATCAACACACAGAAATCCCTTGCATTCCTATACACTAATAATGAGAAAGTAGAAGAAGAAATTAAGGAAACAATTCCATTCACCATTGCAACAAAAAGAATAAAATACTTAGGAATATATCTACCTAAAGAAACTAAAGACCTATATACAGAAAACTTTAAAACACTGATGAAAGAAATCAAAGAGGACACTAATAGATGGAGAAATATACCATGCTCATGGATCGGAAGAATCAATATAGTGAAAATGAGTATATTACCCAAAGCAATCTACAAATTCAATGCAATCCCTATCAAGATACCGGCGATATTTTTCACAGAACTAGAACAAATAATTTCAAGATTTGTATGGAAATACAAAAAACCACGAATAGCCAAAGCAATCTTGAGAAAGAAGGATGGAACTGGAGGAATCAATTTGCCTGACTTCAGGCTCTACTACAAAGCCACAGTCATCAAGACAGTATGGTATTGGCACAAAGACAGACATATAGATCAATGGAACAAAATAGAAAGCCCAGAGATAAATCCACATACATATGGACACCTTATCTTTGACAAAGGAGGCAAGAATATACAATGGAGTAAAGACAATCTCTTTAACAAGTGGTGCTGGGAAAACTGGTCAACCACTTGTAAAAGAATGAAGCTAGATCACTTTCTAACACCGCACACAAAGATAAACTCAAAATGGATTAAAGATCTAAATGTAAGACCAGAAACTATAAAACTCTTAGAGGAGAACATAGGCAAAACACTCTCTGACATAAACCACAGCAGGATCCTCTATGATCCACCTCCCAGAATTCTGGAAATAAAAGCAAAAATAAACAAATGGGATCTAATTAAAATCAAAAGCTTCTGCACAACAAAGGAAAACATAAGCAAAGTGAAAAGACAGCCTTCCGAATGGGAGAAAATAATAGCAAATGAAGCAACTGACAAACAACTAATCTCAAAAATATACAAGCAACTCCTGCAGCTCAATTCCAGAAAAATAAACGACCCAATAAAAAAATGGGCCAAAGAACTAAATAGACATTTCTCCAAAGAAGACATACGGATGGCTAACAAACACATGAAAAGATGCTCAACATCACTCATTATAAGAGAAATGCAAATCAAAACCACAATGAGGTACCACTTCACACCAGTCAGAATGTCTGCGATCCAAAAATCTGCAAGCAATAAATGCTGGAGAGGGTGTGGAGAGAAGGGAACCCTCCTACACTGTTGGTGGGAGTGCAAACTAGTACAGCCACTATGGAGAACAGTGTGGAGATTCCTTAAAAAATTGCAAATAGAAATGCCTTATGACCCAGCAATCCCACTGTTGGGCATACACACAGAGGAAACCAGAATTGAAAGAAACACATGTACCCCAATGTTCATCGCAGCACTGTTTATAATAGCTAGGACATGGAAACAACCTAGATGTCCATCAGTAGATGAATGGATAAGCAAGCTGTGGTACATATACACAATGGAGTATTACTCAGCCATTAAAAAGAATACATTTGAATCAGTTCTGATGAGATGGATGAAACTGGAGCCGATTATACAGAGTGAAGTGAGCCAGAAAGAAAAACACCAATACAGTATACTAACACATATATATGGAATTTAGGAAGATGGCAATGATGACCCTGTATGCAGGACAGCAAAAGAGACACAGATGTGTATAGCGGACTTTTGGACTCAGAGGGAGAGGGAGAGGGTGTGATGATTTGGGAGAATGGCATTGAAACATGTATAATAACATGTAAGAATCGAAATACCAGTCTATGTCTGATGCAGGATATGACACGCTTGGGGCTGACGCGCGGGGATGACCCAGAGAGATGTTGTGGGGAGGGGGGTGGGAGGGGGGTTCATGTTTGGGAACGCATGTACACCTGTGGTGGATTCATGTCAATCTATGCCAAAACCAATACAGAATTGTAAAGTAAAAATTAAAAATAAATAAATAAATTAAAAAAAAATAAAAAATAAAAGTATAATCAGTAAAAAAAAAAAAAAAAAATCTACTCTAAATTTATCATCACATAAAATCATACTATCAAATATTTCTTAATAGTGTTATACATATTATATGATGGAAAATTTTCTCCAAGTTGCTATAAATCTACTTTGTAATATCATTAAATAGTCAATGTCATCAACTCAAAAAAAAAAAAAAAAAAACTCAACATTCAAAAAACGAAGATCATGGCATCCTGTCCCATCACTTCATGCCAAATGGATGGGAGAACTAATGGAAACAGTGACAGACTTTAATTTTGGCCTCCAAAATCACTGCAGATGGTGACTGTAGCCATGAAATTAAAAGACACTGTCTCCTTGGAAGAAAAGCTATGATAAACCTAGACAGCATATTAAAAAGCAGAGAGATTACTTTGCCAACAAAGGTCCATCTAGTCAAAGCTACAGTTTTTCCAGTGGTCATGTATGGATGTGAGAGTTGGACTGTGAAGAAAGCTGAAGACTTGATGCTTTTGAACTGTGGTGTTGCAGAAGACTCTTGAGAGTCCCTTAGACTGCAAGGAGACCAAACCAGTCAATCCTAAAGGAAATCAGTCCTGAATATTCATTTTAAGGACTGATGCTAAAACTAAAACTCCGGTACTTTGGCCACCTGATGCGAAGAACTGACTTCTGATGCTGGGAAAGATTAAAGGCAGGAGGAGAAGTGGGTGACAGAAGATGAGATGGTTGGATGGCATCACCGACTCAATGGACATGAGTTTGAGCAAGCTCTGGGAGATGGTGAAGGCCAGGGAAGCCTGTTATGCTGCAGTTTTAAGGTTGCAAAGAGTCAGACACAACTGAGCTACTGAACAACAACAATAACTAGAAAAGTTAAATATATTCAATTAATATTTAATATATAATAATTACTCTATATACCTCAAATTTCTGTTGATTCTCTTAGAGCATAAATTCAGTCTTTCTTGAGTCCTTTTTAAAACAAAACATAGGACTTCCCTGGTGGTCCAGTGATTAACAATCTGCCTTGCAATGCAGGGGACACAGGCTCAATCCCTGGTCCAGGAAGAACCCACATGCCACAAAGCACCTAAAGCCCAGGAGCCACAACCACTGAAGCCCGTGCACCCAGAGCCCATGTTCCACAACAGAAGCCACCACAGTTAGAAGCCTGTGCTCCACAACTTGGCTTCCCAGGTGGAGAATCCACCTGCAAGTGCAGGAGACATAAGAGACGCAAGTTTGATCCCTGGGTTGGGAAGATCCCCTGGAGAAGGGAATGGCAACCCACTCCAGTATCCTTGCCTGTAGAATCCCATAGACAGAGAAGCTTGATGGGCTACAGTTCATGGTGTCGCAAAGAGTGGGACGACTGAAACGACTTACACACACCCCAACTATAGGGGAGCCTCTGCTTACCGCAACTAGAGAAAGTCCACAGACAGTAATAGAGACCCAGCAAGACAAAAAATACATAACTAAGTAAATGAACTTAGAAAAACACAGAATCTCCAAATATGACTTTAAATATAAGCTTAGTTGCTCAGTTGTGTCCAATGCTTTGTGACACCATGGATTGTAGCTCCACATCTCCTCTGTCCGTGGGATTTCCCAAGCAAGAATACTGGAGCGGGTTGCCATTTTCCTCCCCGTGGGATCTTCCCAACCCAGGGATCAAATCGATGTCTCTTGTATCACCTGCATTGCAGGCACATTCTTTTACCATCTGAGCCACCGGGGAAGCCCAAAGTTTTAGCTATGAAGAATATTCAGACAGGTAAAAAGCCAACAAAACGTCCTAACTTTGCTCCTGATTTTACCCTCCTTGCTGGAATCACTCTGTTTACTGTAGCCACCAGCATCCAAGTACGGAAGGAAACTCTTCTCGTATTTCTTCTTACAATAGCTAAGAAATTTCTGCCTCTTCCAAAAGGTATTTGAATGACCATGATAAAACAGAAGTGAACCACAGAAGATTCAAGGAATAGTAAAAATAGACCTGATAACAGATCAGAGGTTTCGATTCTGACCTTAGTTAACTTGTATAAGAGCTTGGAAGCCTCATCCTATCTCAGTAAGGAAGCAGCCATGTAGGCCTGAGGTCACAGACTTGCAGAAACTTATAGAATCTTCTGCTGTTTATACAGATAAGAAGAACAGTTGTAGTGAACTACTAATACAAAAAGGACTGGCCATGTATTCTGTAAATAGGTGATGGATGTCTGTCTTCAAAGAATCGAATCTCAAATTTTGAAAAATACTCTGCAGGGGGTGGGATGAATTTGTAGATTGGGGTTAACATATATATACTACTAAGTATAAAATGGGCTTCCCTGGCAGTTCAAAAGGTAAAGAATCCACCTGCACAGCGGGAGACCTGGTTCAACCCCTGGGTCGGGAAGATTCCCTAGAGAAGGGAATGGCAACCCACTCCAGTATTCTTGCCTGAATAATCCCACAAACAGAGGAGGCTGGCAGGCTACAGTCCATGGGGTCACAAAGAACCGGATACAACTGAGGGACTAACATTTTCACTTTTCATGTATGGGAAATTGATAACTAATGAGAATCTACTGTATAGCATAGGGAACTCTGCTCTGTGGTGACCTAAATGGGAAGGAAATCCAAAAAAGAGAGGATATATGTATATGTATGGCTGATTCACTTTGCTGTACAGTAGAAACTAACACAGTGGAAACTGTACAGTTGTAAACTAATGCTTTACAACATTGTAAACCAACTATATCCCAATAAAAATTTTTTTAAATTAAAAATATGTAAATAAAATAAAAACTGTCCAATAATTGCTATGGAGGCAACTATGAACAATCTCCTCTCCTAGTTTTGAGGCTGTTGGCTTTAGTGCACTAGAATGAAAACCAAGTGAAAAAAGAAAGAAAGAACCAGCAAAGAAAATATGAAGGCAAAGTACTGAAAAAGCTGAACTGGTCCTGATTACTAGACAAAGTGTCCACCCTTATAGAACCCAAGAAATCAGCATCCTCAATTGACATAGAAAACTTCCAACTTTTCTCAAAAGATTTTACAGATATGTGTTGATTATTACATACAGTAATCCCTGGAGACAGCTCTAATTCAATAGCTCTTGTTGGCACAGGAAAAAAAAATAAAATAAAATTGGGAGTTACTGGGAAAGAAATGTACTCCAAGCTGCAATATTTAAGACGGCGCACTTTGAGGGATGTCCCAAAGTGGGTGACCCAGTGGTTAAGACTTCACCTTCCAATGCAGGGGGCACTCCCCGGTCAGGGAGTTAAGATTTCACATGCCTTGTAGTTAAGAAACTGAATCACAGAACAGAAGAACTACTGTAACAAATTCAACAAAGACTTTTAAAATGGTCCACATTAAAAAAAAAAAAAAAAAAAGGATAGCAGTTTGAAAGCCTGACTTATTTTCCAGCCTCTGATGTCTGTGGATCACATCCTTCTGTTTCCTAGGATAGAAGTTAGAAGGACGTGAACCACAGGGAGCAAGTAGATCATGATCCCAACGTCAAGTGTTTGTAACATTCTTTATTAATATTTGTTGTATGGCTTCACTTTCTCAGTAATTTAATTGTTATGCAAATGAATGGGGTCAGCAAAAAAAATGAACCAAAGTCCTTCATGCACCAGAGCTACAATCTGGTCAGAAAACGTATGCCTGGAAGGTAGCTATGCCCAGCCTGACTTCCGGACAGTCAGATGGCGGGAGAAGGTAGATGCCAGACCTTCACAACCCTTCACTAGAGCCCAGCATCTGAGTCCTGAGAGCTATTATTTCCTTGTATTCAGAATAGAGGTGACAAAAAAAAAACTCTTTAAATAAGCACGTTTGGAAGCAGCTGTGTGGCAAAGTAACTACAAGCACAGGACTGAAAGGGAAAGAGCAACTATATTTCCACCCCGACTGACTTGAAGCAGGACACAACCTTGCTAGAATTAGACTAAGTAGTCACTCCATCCCCTAACATCTCGAACATTCTAGAATTCTGTGGTTGGTGAAGGGAGAGATTTGTTCCTTTCATCTATCCTAAACAATTATAATAATACCATGCAAGAATGAGATCAGTCTTGATCACAGGCAAAAAGAGTGATAAAATTTGGGGATGCCAGGATATCCACCTTAATCACACCTCTCTCTCCACACACCTGTCCCTGATGCTGTACCTTTAAAGATGAAGACCCACAGGTAGAATATCACTAAGTATAAGGTGATAACAGTGTTCATTGTTTAGGAGGAAGGCATTGAAATCAAACTTCGTTTACTTCTTAATTTTGCCATGGGAAATGGCATGCCTTTGGATCGAATAAATTTATTTAAAGGGTCTATAGTTTGTCTCACATGAGAGGAGGAAGACTCAAAGTATGAGCATCATATTCACCATGCATGCATGCTAAGTTGCTTCAGTAATATCTGACTCTTTGTGACACTATGGATGATAGCCCGCTAGGCTTCTCTGTCCTTTGGATTCTCCAGACAAGAATACTGGAGTGGGTTGCCATGCCCTCCTCCAGAGGATCTTCCCAACCCAGGGACTGAACTTGTATTTCTTACATGCATTGACAGGAGGGTTCTTTACCACTAGCACCACCTGGTAAGCCCCACTTTCACCATATGGCTCCCCAAAGTTTGCACAACTCTCCAAAAGTGCCAGCGTTTGGGGAATTGCCTTGAGTGTTCATAAGGTTGGAATCTATTATTTAGAAAGCCTAGTTATTTGAAGCCATGAGTCACTCTAAACCCCATGAAAATGATTAGTGTTCTTCCAGTTAAAGACTCTCTTGGTCCATCAATAAGCAGAGACTACCTAGCAGAAAATATTACACGTGGGAGACTTTTCTTCAAAAGAGATATCTAAAAATATTTTCATGGTTAGATTGTAGGATCTGCCATTACATTCTCAAGACTACACCTTAATATTATCATATACCATTCATAGATTCATTCAACACGTACTTCAGTGAATGCTATATGCCAGGCAAGGGATCCAGAGTTGACAAGGAATTAGCTATACAAGGCTTTTAGTCTCTCTATAGCTATTTTATAGTGGACATGATTTGCAACTTGCTCTAAACTCTGTTTCCCCAGTTAACATAGTTTAAGATTTGGAAGGGATGACAAACTTATGTAATCCACATATCTGTTAGTTCTCTCTGCAAGATCCCCACCAAGTGCCTGTCACACATGTTCTGGAGATCACCCCAAGTAAAGGAACTCAACTCCACCAATTAGGACAGATGCATTTTCACTGTAGATCCTGGTCCTAAGCCAAGCAACTCAAAGCCCCCATCCAAACGTGCATTTTTCAATACTAAGTGGACAGCTCTCACCTTTCTCTTGACTCATCTAAGTCCTCTCTGGGGACTTCAGTCATTCCTCATATGAAATGGCATGAAAATGTTTCTAACTGGAGTTATTCTCTTTTGTATAGGTTCCAATTTTTCTGTGTTCCTATTGAAAGATGAGATCCAGAGCTAAACATAATAAAAGGAGAATTTATATCATAATAATTTTTTAAAAAATACACTTTGGGGTCTGATAGATCTGTGTTAGAAACTCAGCTCTAAAACTGCCAACTATTTTTTACTTTCAGCAAGTTAATTATACCTCTCTGAGTCTGGTTCTCAACTTCTGTGTCCTGGGAATCAGAATGTTTCGTTACATTCCCCAAAGGTTGATTACAAGGATTAAATGTGATTAGCACGTCTATTGTCCAGCATGGTATCTCACAAATAGCAAAGGTTTAATTAATGGTAGTTGTTTTTACAGTGTTATTATTTTTACTTTCTAGCTGTAATCCGACTAGACCAAAGTAAAGTGTGACTGTTAAGTCATCTTTGAGATTGTCGAACTTACTTAAAGACTCTCTATTATCTTTTTTCATTTTTTACCTTTGGCTGCAATTTTGTACTTTTGCTTTTTTATTTGCTGATTTTTTGGCTTGCTTTTGCTTTAATTCCACTATTATTTAGAAAAAAATTTCTGAGCATAGACATTTGAGCCACATGTTACAGTGAATCTGTAACACATGTTCAAAAAGATCACTTAATCCCAATTAGTAGAATCACGGTGAAAATTCCAAATTAATCTAAGATACTCTCCATTTCTGCTTGAGAAATAATTTTAAAAGGATATACTTCAGGATTTATGCTTCCTTATCCAAATTATGTACAGATGTTGCCTGGAAATGTATTCTTAATAGCTACATTAACTATGATAAGTTCACTCACATCATTGTCATTCATGTCTAATTAACCTAAATGCCCAGCTGGGAGTAGTAAGAACTTGCACGTGGCAAGGAGAGTGAGTCATGTGGATCTCCCAGCCCCCAGTCCTGCCATTAGAATATACAAGGATAAGAGAGAGAAATGAAGATGAGTGTTCAAGATCAACATGGGTAACTGTCAGAAAAACCTGGTAGGAGAACCTGGTAAGAACCTTAACAGCATAGATCAGAAGTCATTGGACATGGAGACATTTTCTTAACAAGGGAAGCATTCACAAGATAATGAAATAGTATGAAAAAGCATGAAACTTCCCTATGAATCCAAGTCTAGATAGTGTTTTGAAAGAAATGCAGAACTTTTTTCATAGCTTTCAGCTGTCAAAAATTAAACATTTCATTTTTTTAAAACCAAGGTCAGAGTTATATCCAGTTCTTCATGTGGTATTCCTGAGGATAAAACATCCAGGCTCTACTTGATTATGTCCACTAGTGAGGGGCTCACTATCTCATAAGGCAGAGCATTCTGCTGATGGACTATCTTTTGGTTAGACATTTGCTCATTTTATTAAATCAAACTCCATACCCTCCTTAACTCCCCAGTATAATTGACCTCTGCTCACTAGAGTCACATATCAGGAAGCTCAATAGGTGGGAAATTGAGGGGAAAGGGCTGGTAGGTATTTGGACACAAAGCATTTTTCCTGTTGCCTGTTAAAGCAGGCCAGCCAACTTATTCCTACTAGGGAACAAGCCCTTTAGGGGCCTGAAAAAAAACCAGAATGAGAATGTTTATCTTGTCACTGGATATAAGTCCATCAAAGTCACACAATTCCTACATCAGACATAGATCTAAAGGCCCAAGAAGCCATGTGGTAAAAAAAGACACACACACACACATACACCTTAGCCAACAGCAGGGAAAGCCTAGCTCAAAGAAAGAGAATCGATAGCTAAATTTTGGAAACAAAAAGCACAACAGTTTGCTTAGAAGTTTCCTGAATCTTGTGAACAAATGCAGTTCTAGAGAGACAGTAGTGTGTAGTTCAGGGGTTCCCAATTACATTGGGCTAAGAACCTGCTTGTTTAAAATGCAAGCTACTGGGTTCCATGGGCTTCTCAGAAGGCACTAGTGGTAAGGGACCTGCCTGCCGATGCAGGAGGTGTAGAGATACAGGTTCAATTCCTGGGTCGGGAAGATCCCCAGGGGAGGGCATGGCAACCCATTCCAGTATTCTTGCCTGGAGAATCCCATGGACAGAGGAGTCTGGCAGGCTACAGTCCAGGAGCTGTAGAGAGTCGGACACAACTGAAGTGATTTAGCAAGCACTGGGTTCTATCCTTAGAGTGAAAATTCAGTAAGTCCAGTGTGGAACCCAGGAGACTTCATATGCAGCAAGGGAGGGCTCTTTGGTAAATATCGGTGCTATGGTTAAGAGCTCTGGAGTCAGAAAGATGTGAGTTAATATTACACCTGGATTTGCAGGTACCAACCATATTTCTTCTTTAGTAAAATGGAGATGATAATCATAGTTCCAATCTCTTTGAGGTGTTAAAAGAATGAAATAAGACAATGTGTATAAAGCTATAACACAATGCCCATTAAGTAATTTGTAGCAATCATCATTTTTTACTTTTCATTATTATAATGTATTGATTTCAGTTTTCCCTCAAGGAATAACTGAAACTATCAATACCACTTTCCCTCTTGGCTTTCTTTTTCTGATGCTCTGTGTGAAATTCAGAAGATATCTTTGGAAATAGGACATAGAAGAATCAACCAGAAAATGTGTTATTTGATATTCAGTACACCTTTCATGGCCAACCCTTCCCTCTTTCAACTTCCCCTCTCCTAGACACCACCCCCTGATTTCTACTGCCATTTCTCTAAAAACAAGCCTACTGGCATGTTGCACTTTTTGCCTAGAAAGCTCTTTCAACTGCCTTTCTGAATAAATATTTTCCATCTGTGAAACACTCAAATCAACCGTCACCTCCCAATGCAATCTTTCTGATCATTGCATTTTGTTTTATAATTGTAATTGTATAATGGTCAATTTCTTCATTTATCTCATATGATCATTGAGTCTAAATCTGCAGTAAGAGTAGGAAATTGGGCAATATGGCAGTATACAGTAGTTAATCACTCAACCCAAAACAATAAAAGTCTGTTTCAAATTGCTTAATACAGGCAAATACATTTTTGGTCTAGCTTATCAGTATTGCAATCTCAATTTTCCACTTCACTTTCTTGCTGTTGACTCATGCGAAAATTTCTCAGTCTCATTAGTTCATTACTAATGTGAGATTATTATAAGCAAAATTTTTTTAAAGTAATGAGCACATAGGCAATTTTTTAAGTACTTGAAACACCATCAAGCAATGAAATTAAAAGAGCTATACTGTTGGTATAATATAAAACTGATGTAACAAATCAGCACTAATTTAAATACTAAGACAGTGAATTATTAAATATTCATTCTTTCATTGACAATTGAATAAATCATTAAGTATACTTCACAGACTAATATGATCTTTTAATAATATTATGATAATAAGTAAGTCATACAGGGCTTCCCAGGTGGCTTAGTGGTAAGGAATCTGCCTGCCAATGCAGGAGATGTGGGTTCAGTCCCTGGGTCGGGAAGATCCCTTAGAGAAGGAAATGGCATCCTACTCCAGTACTCTTCCCTGGAAAATCCCACGGACAGAGGAGACTGGGAGGCTACAGTCCATGGGGGTCGCAAAAGAGTCAGATATGATTTTGTGACTAAATAACAACAAAAGCTATACAGACTACTAGACAGTAATATTAAGATGCTATAAAAAAAATGGACAAGTGGAAATTTGCCAGAGAAGGCTTCGTGAGAAGCTACAGACTTAAAGAAGATGAAAGAGTAGCTGAGCAAATATGTGGGGCAAAAATTCCTTTTGGAAATGCCAGTACAAGAGGCAACAGTGTGACAGGTGGGTTTAGAGGCCAATGTGGCTAGAGCAGACCAGGAAAAAAATGTAGTAGGAGCCAAAATTCAAAAGAAAACGGTGGACCAGGTCATAATGAGACTTATCAGCCTTTATGAGGAACTGGCTTATCAGCTTTTACTCTGAGTGGTAAAGAGAACTACAGGAGTGTTTGAGCAGAGGAATGACTGAGGTGTTAAATTCATACTCTGGCCTGCTTGACTGAGACATATTGTGAAGTAGGGAAGGGAGCAGGGGAGACAGCAAGGAGACTGTGTAATAATCCAGGTCAGAATGATGGTGGCAGAGGTCAGAGCAATGACAGTGGAGGTGGTGAGAAGTGGCCAGATGCTGGATGTAGAATCAGAAGTCTTACTGATTGATTGAATGTGGCTGAAGGCAGAGTACGAAGGCTTACCATTAGATTGAAGGTGAGTATTGGAAAAAGAGTACTCAAGGTTGACTTCAAGGTTTTGGAAAATAGAACTGCCACTATCAAAGATGGAAAAGGCTATCAGCTGTCTAACAGCTCTTCATGTGGAATTGTTGGATTAAGCAATTTAATACAAAAGTGAGAATTAGATGCTATGACTATGGGTGAGTATATACAGAAGAGAAAACAGGATTAAAAACTGAGCCCAAGACCTCACAAACACTGAGTGTTTAGGGAAAAGAGAAGCAAAGAGTAAAGGAGACTGAGAAAAAATGAGGTAGGATAGAAGAGTGTGGTATCCTTTAAGTCAAATAAAGAAAGAGTATAGGGAGAAGTGTGTGATCAGTTATGTCAAACGCTGTTACTTCTTCAAGGAAGATAAGGACTAAGAACTGAACCTTGCATCAGCCATGTGTAAGTCTTTGGTTATCTTATTTATTTATTTTGGGGGTGCTCCACCAAGAGGCATGTGGGATCTTAGTTCCCTGACCAGGAAAGGAGCATGCACTACCAGCAGCAGGAGTTTGGAGTCTTAACCACTGGACTGCTGGGGTAGTCCCTGCTTATCTTAACTAAAGCAGATTTAAATAAGAGGTAACACAAAGACCAGATTATATTTGTTATAAGAGAAACATACAAATATTTTACATCACTCTAAAACAAAATTAAAGTTAAAAAATATCTAGAGTCACTGCCCTATGTTAGACATGAAAAAGAAGTCTAAGAGTTCTCATCACATGGAAAAAAATTATTTTCTATTTCCTTAATGTTGTATCTACATGAGATAGAAGATGGGTGTTCACTGAACTTACTGTGGCAATCACTTTGCAATGTATGTAAGTCACATCGTTATGCTGTGTACCTTAAACCCACACAGTTCTGTATGTCAGTTATAGCTCAATAAAATTGGAAGGGTTAAAAAAAAAGAGAGAGAATGGAAGAAGAGCAAGATTTCTTCAAAGGGAGGTAAAATGATGGAACTGGTGGGGAAGTGTGGCAAAAATTACTTTAAAAATCCTGCATACATTACTGAATGTTATGTATGCTGGTAAAAAATGATCCACTTAAGAGGTAATTAACTGATGATGGAAAAAGAAGAGAGAATCCATAGTTATGTCCTTGGGAGATGGGAGGGGAGGTTCATTCTTCCAATGAATAAGTGGAGGGATTGGCTTTAGGTAGGAACAGAGATAATTCATCTATAGCAATGGTTCACAATGCTGGCAGGACAGAAACATCCCCTGGAGAGTCTTTTAAGAATACAATGCCCAGGCAGGTTCTAGCTTAACTGACCTAGTGCAGGAGCTGAGGCATCAGTCGTTTCATAAAACCTCCATGTGACTCTAACTGTACCCACAGGACTGACAGCACTGCTCTACAGTGGAGGCAGGAAGGTAGATGGTGATGGGTGGGTAGACGTGCTGGTGAAAGTTCTCTGATGATTCTTCAGTTTTCCGAAAGAATCAGGAAGCAAGGCCTTCAGAGAAGAGTGGGGATGAGGAGGGGGTTCTGGGCTTTGAGGAGGGAGGAAAAATGGTGAAATAGACATGAGGAGAGTAGAAGACAGCATGATTGCCAAGAAGCATTCAAGACCCATTTGAGGTATATGGTTACATATTTAAAGAGACACCAGTCAATTTGTTTTACTCTCACCTCAATCAGCAAAACCCAACATTCAAAAAACTAAGATCATGGCATCTGATCCCATGGCAAATAGACGGAGGAACAATGGAAACAGTGACAGACTTTATTTTCTTGGGCTCCAAAATCACTGCAGATGGTGAGTGCAGCCATGAAATTAAAAGACGCTTTCTCCTTGGAAGAAAAGCTATGACCAACCTAGACAACATATTAAAAAGCAGACATTACTTTACCACCAAAGGTTCTTCTAGTCGAAGGAATCATTTTTCCAGTAGTCATGTATGGATGTGAGATTGGGACTATAAAGAAAGTTGAGCACTGAAGAATTGATGCTTTCAAACTATGGCGTTGGAGAACTCTTGAGAACCCCTTGGACTGAAAGGAGACCAAACCAGTCCATCCTAAAGGAAATCAGTCCTGAATATTCATTGGAAGGACTGTTGCTGAAGCTGAAACTCTAATACTTTAGCCACCTGATACAAAGAACTGACTCATTTAAAAGGACCCTGATCCTGGGAAAGATCGAAGGCGGGAGGAGAAGGGGACAACAGAGAATGAGATGGTTGGATGGCATCACTGACTCAATGGACATGAGTTTGACCAAGCTCCGGGAGTTGGTGATGGACAGAGAAGCCTGGCGTGCTGCAGTCCATGGGGTCACAAAGAGTCGGACACAACTGAATGACTGAACTGAACAATCAGCTGGACCAGTGCAGAAACAGAGAAGTTTGATTTAAAGAAGTTTATGCTTCTCCAAGGAAGTATAAAGATGCAAAAGGGTAATTTAAGAACATAGGCAAGGTAGTGAGTGTATAAACTGACCATGGGATTAAAATTAGGTAGAGAGGGCTGAGATGATAAAGAGGCTGGAGGATAGTAAAAAGCTGGTACAATTAATGGGCTGAAGATCCTGGAGGGGTTGAAGGGCTAATGAAGGATATTAGAAGGATTTCAGTATAGTAAAAGGAATTAAATTAAAAGGCCATGGATGGTAGTCAGAGAGCTGCCCAGCTGAAATTGAAATTGTGTGTGAGTTATAGTTATCAATACTGCCAAGGCCAGAGGATGACCTGGGATGAAATGGCTGAAGTAGGAAGCATGACAAACTATTAGAGAAAGGGAGTTCAAGAAACCAAGCTGTCAGGATTTCCCTGGTGGCTTAGTAGTTAAGATTCCATGTTTTAAGGCAGCTGGTGTGGATTCGACCCCTGTTCGGGTAACTAAGAGCTTGCATGATGTGTGACTTGGCCAAAAAGTTTTTTAAAAATAAAGAAAGAAATCAAGTTATCAAAGTGTTGGAAGAATTATGCACAATTATATCAAAATTTCCATGAATTAACAGTGGCAGAAGGTAAAATCATCAGGAAGTGGAGAATAGTTAAAGGATCAGTTGTAAAAACACTGAGAGATAGCAGATCATATATTCTGCTGACATGAGTTTCAACAGTAGGGTGTTTGAGAGAGGATGAAGCGGGAACAAGTTAAAATTGCTGATGAGTAACTAGGAAACCTCCTCCATTTCTGACCTTGATAGTAGGAGAGCTATTGGAGGGAAAAAGCAACCACTTGAAATACCTTCAGGGGAAGCAATATTCTCTGAAGAGCCAGGTTATCATTAGTACAAGAAGGTGAAGGAACTGTTCAGAGAACATGGGGAATATGGAGGTATTGTTTACAAGTGACCTTGAAGGGCCCAGTGTGAAAGTGCTGGGAGATGACAAGAGTAAGAGGCAGAGACAGAGGAGGGGATGGGCAACCCTAATGGGAATTAGCACGTGTGAGAAGTCTGGAGTTTTATGGAGAACAACTTTAAAGGAATAGAAAGCAAATAAAACTAGTCCTTACATGCTCAAGGCAAAAATGCATTGGGTTGGCCAAAAATTTTGTTCAGGCTTTTCCATGCAATCATACAGAAAATCAAATGAACTTTTAGGCCAACCCAATAATAGTGAGGCTGAGAATGATTGGAATAAATGGAAGAATTCTCTCTTGACCTTTTAGATGGAATCAAATATGTCCAGAGCAATGGAGTGTTCTTAGCCCTCCAGTTGGTGGGATGTATGTTCTTCCTTTAAAATACAAAGTAAAATTTTGTATTAAAAACAGATCTGTTAAAAAAAAATTGAGGTAGTGATCCCTGTGTTTAGTCAGTAGTGTCTGACTCTTTGCCACCCCACGGATTGTAGCCCACCAGGCTCTGCTGTCCACAGGGATTCTCCAATCAAGCATACTGGAATGGGTTGCCATACCCTCCCCCTCCAGGGGATCCTCCCAACCCAAGGATTGAACCCAGGTCTCCCACATTGCAAGCGGATTCTTTACCATCCAAACCACTAGGGAAGCCCAAGAATACTGGAGTGGGTAGCCTATCCCTTGTCCAGAGGACCTTTCTGACCCAGGAATCGAACCGGGGTCTCCTGCATTGCAGGTGGATTCATTACCAGCTGAGCTACCAAGGAAGCCCAGTATTCTTTACCAGCTGAGCTACCAGGGAAGAGGTGGTGAAAGCAACAGTGAAAAGGAGATGAGACTTGGAAACGGAACACTTGAGGTTAAATTTTAATTAGAGTAACTGGTAATCAAACTACAGTTGACTTTGTAGGCCATGACCCTCCACAAACTTGAAAGCCCACACATAAGGTATAGTCAGCCCTCTGTAAACATGGTTCCTACATGTGTGTGGTTCTGCACACATGAATTCAACAAATTGCAGATCAGATAGTGTTTTACTGTAGTATTTGCTACTGAAAAAAAGTCCACATACAAGTGAAACTACATATCAAACCTGTGTTGCCCAAGGGTGAACTGTAACTGTTTTTACAGATTTGATCACCAGCTTCCCATTGATCATTGTGACCCTACAGTAATTTATGGTCACAGAAGCTGTCCCTTAGCACCCATATTCAATTTGTGTTATTCTAATCTCTAAAAGACTCTTTTGGAAGAGTCAGAAACATTGATAATCATAATGATAAACATAATCTGATTAAGCACAGTTTGCAAGGGCTATGGTGCAAGGGTGAATGTTGACATTCTAGGAATCAGCGAACTAAAATGGACTGGAATGGGTGAACTTAACTCAGATGACCGTTATATCTACTGCTGCAGGCAGGAATCCCTCAGAAGAAATGGAGTAGCCATCATGGTCAACAAAAGAGTCCGAAATGCAGTACTTGGATGCAATCTCAAAAACAACAGGATGATCTCTGTTCATCTCCAAGGCAAACCATTCAATATCACAGTTATCCAAGTCTATGCCCCAACCAGTAACACTGAAGAAGCTGAAGTTGAACAGTTTTATGAAGACCTACAAGACCTTTTAGAACTGACACCCAAAAAAGATGTCCTTTTCATTATAGGGGACTGGAATGCAAAAGTAGGAAGTCAAGAAATACCTGGAGTAACAGGCAAATTTGGGCTTGGAATGCGAAATGAAGCAGGGCAAAGACTAATAGAGTTTTGCCAAGAAAATGCACTGGTCATAGCAAACACCCTCTTCCAACAACACAAGAGAAGACTCTACACATGGACATCACCAGATGGTCAACACTGAAATCAGATTGATTATATTCTTTGCAGCCAAAGATGGAGAAGCTCTATACAGTCAATGAAAACAAGACCAGGAGCTGACTGTGGCTCAGGTCATGAACTCCCTATTACCAAATTCAGACTCAAATTGAAGAAAATAGGGAAAACCGCTAGACCATTAGGTATGACCTAAATCAAATCCCTTGATTATCCAGTGGAAGCAAGAAATAGATTTCAGGGCCTAGATCTGATACATAGACTGCTTGATGAACTATGGAATGAGGTTTCTGACATTGTACAGGAGACAGGGATCAAGACCATCCCCATGGAAAAGAAATGCAAAAAAGCAAAATGGCTGTCTGGGGAGGCCTTACAAATAGCTGTGAAAAGAAGAGAGGTGAAAAACAAAGGAGAAAAGGAAAGATGTAAGCATCTGAATGCAGAGTTCCAGAGAATTGCAAGAAGAGATAAGAAAGCCTTCTTCAGCAATCAATGCAAAGAAATAGAGGAAAACAACAGAATGGGAAAGACTAGAGATCTCTTCAAGAAAATTAGAGATACCAAGGGAACATTTCATGCAAAGATGGGCTCGATAAAGGACAGAAATGGTATGGACCTAACAGAAGCAGAAGATATTAAGAGGTGGCAAGAATACATGGAAGAACTGTACAAAAAAGATCTTCATGACCCAGATAATCATGATGATGGGATCACTAATCTAAAGCCAGACATCTTGGAATGTGAAGTCAAGTGGGCCTTAGAAAACATCGCTATGAACAAAGCTAGTGGAGGTGATGGAATTCCAGTTGAGCAGTTTCAAATCCTGAAAGATGATGCTGTGAAAGTGCTGCACTCAATATGCCAGCAAATTTGGAAAACTCAGCAGTGGCCACAGGACTGGAAAAGGTCAGTTTTCATTCCAATCCCAAAGAAAGGCAATGCCAAAGAATGCTCAAACTACCACACAATTGCATTCATCTCACATGCTAGTAAAGTAATGCTCAAAATTCTCCAAGCCAGGCTTCAGCAATACGTGAACCATGAACTTCCTGATGTTCAAGCTGGTTTTAGAAAAGGCAGAGGAACCAGAGATCAAATTGCCAACATCCGCTGGATCATGGAAAAAGCAAGAGAGTTCCAGAAAAACATCTATTTCTGCTTTATTGACTATGCCAAAGCCTTTCACTGTGTGCATCACAAGAAACTGTGGAAAATTCTGAGAGAGATGGGAATACCAGACCACCTAACCTGCCTCTTGAGAAATCTGTATGAAGGTCAGGAAGCAACAGTTAGAACTGGACATGGAACAACAGACTGGTTCCAAATAGGAAAAGGAGTATATCAAGGCTGTATATTGTCACCCTGCTTATTTAACTTATATGCAGAGTACATCATGAGAAACGCTGGACTGAAGAAGCACAAGCTGGAATCAAGATTGCCAGGAGAAATATCAATCACCTCAGATATGCAGATGACACCACCCTTATGGCAGAAAGTGAAGAGGAGCTAAAAAGCCTCTTGATGAAAAGTGAAAGAGGAGAGCAAAAAAGTTGGCTTAAAGCTCAACATTCAGAAAACGAAGATCATGGCATCCGGTCCCATCACTTCATGGGAAATAGATGGGCAAACAGTGGAAACAGTGTCAGACTTTGTGTTTTGGGGCTCCAAAATCACTGCAGATGATGACTGCAGCCAGGAAATTAAAAGACGCTTACTTCTTGGAAGAAAAGTTATGACCAACCTAGATAGCATATTCAAAAGCGAGACATTACTTTGCCGACTAAGGTCCATCTAGTCAAGGCAATGGTTTTTCCTGTGGTCATGTATGGATGTGAGAGTTGGAATGTGAAGAAGGCTGAGCGCCAAAGAATTTATACTTTTGAACTGTGGTGTTGGAGAAGACTCTTGAGAGTCCCTTGGACTGCAAGGAGATCCAACCAGTCCATTCTGAAGGAGATCAACCCTGGGATTTCTTTGGTAGGAATGATGCTAAAGCTGAAGCTCCAGTACTTTGGCCACCTCATGCAAAGAGCTGGGAAGAGAAGGGGATGACCGAGGATGAGACGGCTGGATGGCATCACGGACTCGATGGACATGAGTCTGAGTGAACTCTGGGAGATGGTGGTGGACAGGGAGGCCTGGCATGCTGAGATTCATGGGGTCGCAAAGAGTCGGACACAACTGAGCGACTGAACTGAACTGAACTGATGGGGCCAAAAGACTGGATGAGCAACTCTGTATCCAGAGCCAAGGTGGGGCCAAGTCATCACAGGAAGTCCACATCAGACTGAGTCTGGATTGATCTCCCCAGATCAGTCAATCACCGTGCAATTTCCACACAGACAACAGATGGTACATGAAAAGCAACACAGACCATGTGATACTTCCTCGGTGCCAAAACAATCCAAAAGCTCTCAGGATCAGCCTTGGGAAGAAGGGGAAGAAAAGGAGAACAGAACCCTGAATCTGACTATTCACCCAAAACAGACTTAGGTTTTAAGTCAGAAGTGACTGTATAACTCTAAAAAAGACAAGTCAAAATGAAGCCTTGAAAGCTTCAAGACTTTTTAGTTTAAATTTAGTTTAAATTTTAGTTAAATTTTAGTTTAAGTTTAAGATGCAGACAAAGGAACACACAAAGGTTTACATCTTTGTACTCCTGAATACTAGAAGCCGCTTCAACAAAAGTAGTAAACACGCATTGAGAATTTAGCATGTGGTAGGCTTCATGCTAAGCAGTTTACATGGATTATCACATTCCTCTTTACAGCAACCCTACAAGTAAAAACTATGATTTGCTCTATTTTGCAGATGAGAAAACTGAAACCTCATACCTATCCAGGGGCAAAAATCAATATTCAAGCTGCTGGATACAAGGCACCTGATCCTAACCATCATGCTCCATACTGTCTACACCTAGTAAGAGCAAGCCATTTGTATAGTCACTATCTGGGGACCTTATTTTACTTTAGTACATTACATTCAGTGGATGTCTCCAAAGGGCTTATTTCCCCACTGGAGTTAAGTTCCTCAAAATGTTGGAACATACTTTCAGAATTTTCAGTCTCCCCTTACAGCACTCTACATGAGATAGGGAGGAACTAAGGCCCCCGAATAGCAATGTCTAATCCAACTTGTCAGGTGCCACGGGGCACAGTGGTTCACCTGGGAGCAGCACTTCCTTTGAGAGCCTTGATGTTAAATCCTAAGAGGATTCCATAGCAGAAGCAATTTGGTGCCAACATCTTAATGAATACAGTGAGAACCTGTCTCCTACTTAAGCCTGGCGATAGTTAGTTGGTTTGATAAAATACATAACTAGACAGACCAATGAGAGGTCATTTGTTTCCTTTTACTATATGTCAAAATAGCTGAAGAAATTACACTATTCAACGTGTTCTTGATCCTCATGCCACCATCAGTTTAATCATGATCACAAATAGCTCTAGTTTTTCCCAAGGCATTCTATAATTAAATGTATTATCATTTTTTCCAACTTTAGGATTCTAATCTGTTCCATACGTTACCGTTCAGCATTCAATAATCAATCCTTGCTATAAGCACACACAAATTAATCCTCATGCTGAACACGTATAATAGACTGGAATTCTCAGACACCTTGGTTCATTGAATACATAAAAACACCTTAATTTTAGATGTAAGTATTGCAATGAAAGTGAAGTTGCTCAGTTGTGTCCAACTCTTTGTGATCCCATGGACTGTAGCCTATCAGGGTCCTCTGTCCATGGGATTCTCCAGGCAAGAATACTGGAGTGGGTTGCCATTTCCTTCTCCAGGGGATCTTCCCCACCCAGGGATCGAACCCAGGTCTCCCACATTGTGGGTGGATGCTTTACCATCTGAGCCACCAGGGAAGATCTAAGTACTGCAATACTCCAATTCAAATCAGTGTAACCAAGAGGGCACAATGCCAGTTCCTCTGCCTGTGAGGAACACCACAAAGCACTGTTCAGGTGCAGTGAAGGTGGATAACTTTTAATGCATTTTTGTTATAAGCATATTCTATGAAGGCCATGGAATCTTCACTCCTACCATGTAGGAGGAATCTCCATGTAGGAGGACTCTACACTCCTACCATGTAGGAGGAATCTCCATGTAAAAGGAATCTACACTCCTACCATGTAATCATTATTGAAGCTTACCTGTGGTCTTTTGTGAAACCCTCCAGAACACACAAAATCTTAAATCGGCTCTACTTCTCCAAGTAATTTCAAAAACTAAAGAGAAATAAGCTCATCTCCAGAGTGGAGGTGCTGTTTAACTCAAGCTGTGTGTATCCCTGTTGGTCACTGTCATTTTGTAAGATTACTAGGGCTTTTGTTTTCAAAATGCACAGCGGGCTTATACAGCAACTTAATCTGATGAATTATCTTCTTTGGGAAATCTTCTAGAACACAAAAGTAATATGCAGCAAACCAATTTTTGTATCAGGTTTGTGCCAGGAAATTTCTATAGATAATAAAAATTCTGTATACAGGGCTCTTGCTTGCCTACAAAAATGTATCTGAAGACAATTCTGCTTCACCAATGTTTTCATTCCTTGCAAATATTACACCAAAGCATATATTTTCTCCTTTACATTGTAACTTTTTTCACCTCAGTTACTTCAAAGAACATTATAAATTATTGACTCATTTCAAATTAAATTTTATACCAGAAAACTAATTTCCTTATCTAAAGTAGTCGAAGAATGTATATTATTAGTGTACATAAACAAAAAGCACCCATATGGTATTTTCAAAGGAGAAAAACAATTTGTATACCTTCCTATTTGGGGAAAATGGTTTCTGAAGGCCAATTACAAATTCAGTCCACTGCTGGGGAGGGAGGAATTTTCCTCTACCCTTCCAGATTCTTCTGGCTGGTCTAAGAAGTAAATCAACATGATACATATCAACAGGAGGAAATTAAACAAAAGGTTAACAGCAAATGTACATAAGAGAGACCCAGGAAAGCTGAGTAACTCATCAAAGTGGGCAAAACCCTCACCTTAAATATCATCTCCAACTGAAGATAAAAGAGGATGTTGGGGATAGTAGTTTGGGACTTTGAAGGGAAGGAAGGCAATTCACAAGGAGATGGAAAAGCAAATGTTTGCGAAACATATGTTTGCTGAGCCTTGTAGAGAAAACGAGACACAGAGTGTATGTACACTGTCAGAGTTTCCCCCACCACTGTTGGCCCACATTCTTTGCGGATATCTTTGGTGATAGCTCTATTCCAGGGAACACACTTCCTGTCTAGATTCTTTTAGGCAGTTAGGAGGAAGGTCAAAGTTTCTTTCTCAGTCTTTCTTCCTGAGTCTTGATTTTTTTTTTTTTCCTAGTACAAAATAATCTACATGCCACAGAGACATTTGGAGTGGCAAGTTCTGCTCCTATATCACCAATTCCATCAATGATAGGGCTCTTTCTTTTGAACTTTTTGTTTTGTATTGGAGTAATCAAGGCAGTGGCACCCCACTCCTGTACTCCTGCCTGGAAAATCTCAGGGACGGAGGAGCCTGGTGCGCTGCAGTCCATGGGGTCGCTAAGAGTTGGACACGACTGAGTGACTTCACTTTTACTTTTCACTTTCATGTATTGGAGAAGGAAATAGCAACCCACTCCAGTGTTCTTGCCTGGAGAATCCCAGGGATGGCGGAGCCTGGTGGGCTGCATAGTCCAGTCTATGGGGTCGCATAGAGTCGGACACGACTGAAGCGACTCAGCAGCAGCAGGAGCAGCAATGCCAATTAACAATCTTGTGATAGCTTCAAGTGAACAGTGAAGGAACTCAGCTATACATATACATATATCCATTCTCCCCCAAATACCCCTCCCACCCAAGTTGCCAAATAACATTGAACAGAGTTCCATGTGCTATATTGAATGCCCTTGTTGGTTATCCATTTTAAATATAGCAGTGTGTACAGTTCCATCTCCAAATCCCTAAATATCCCTTCCCTCCAGCAACCATAAGTTTGTTCTCTAAGTCTGTGAGTCTCTTTCTATTTTGTAAGTAAGTTCATTTGTATCATGTCTTTTTAGATTCCACATATAAGGGATGTCATACACTATTTCTCCTTCTCTGACTTACTTCACTCAGTATGACACCCTCTTGGTCCATTCATGTTGCTGCAAAAGCATTAATTCATTCTTTTTAATGGCTTAGTAATATTCCTTTGTATATATGAACCATACTTTCTTTATCCATTCCTCTGTTGTTGGACATTTATGTGGCTTAGCTATTGCAAACAGTGCTTCGGTGAACACTGGTGTGCATGTATTCTTTCAGATCATGTTTTTCTCCAGATATATGCCCAGGAGTGGAACTGCAGGGTCGTATGGTAGCTCTACTTTTAGTTATTTAAGAAACCTCCATACTGTTCTCCATAGTGGCTGTACCAATTTGCATTTCCCACCAACAGTGTAGGAGGGTTCCCTTCTCTCCACACCCTCTCCAGCATTTATTGTTTGTGGATTTTTTGATGATAGCCATCTGGTTGGAGTGAGGTGATATCTCATGGTAGTTTTGATTTTCATTTATCTAATAATTAGTGATGCTAAACATCTTTTCATGTGGCTCTTAACAACAAAAAAAGGAATTAAGATACACCTTATGACCCAGCAATCCCACTGCTGGGCATACACACTGAGGAAACCAGAATTGAAAGACTCGTGTACCCCAAAGTTCATCGCAGCAGTTTATAACAGCCAGGACATGGAAGCAACCTAGATGTCCATCAGCAGATGAATGGATAAGAAAGCTGTGGTACATATACACAATGGAGTATTACTCAGCCATTAAAAAGAATACATTTGAATCAGTTCTAATGAGGTGGATGAAACTGGAGCCAATTATACTAGAGTGAAGTAAGCCAGAAAGAAAAACACCAATACAGTATACTAACACATATATATGGAATTTAGAAAGATGGTAACAATAACCCTGTATGTGAGACAGCAAAAGAGACACGGATGTATAGAACAAACTTTTGGACTCTGTGGGAGAGGGAGAGGGTGGGATGATTTGAGAGAATGGCATTGAAACATGTATAATATCATGTAAGAAACGAAGTGCCAGTCTATGTTCAATACAGGATACAGGATGCTTGGGGCTGGTACACTGAGATGACCCAGAGAGATGGTATTGGGGGGAGGTGGGAGAGGGGTTCAGGATTGGGAACTTGTGTACACCCATGGCAGATTCATGTTGATATATGGCAAAACCAACACAGTATTGTAAAGTAAAATAAAGTAAGAAAAAAAAAAGATACACATGATGAAATATTATTTCCCTTTCTACTTGTGTACAACTTTTGAAAAGAAACTTTAAGGTGGTAACTCTTTGAAAGTGAAAGTGAAGTCGCTCAGTCGTGTCCGACTCTCTGCGACCCCACGGACTGCAGCCTGCCAGGCTCCTCTGTCCATGGGATTTTCCAGGCAAGAATACTGGAGTGGGCTGCCATTTCCTTCTCCAGAGGATCTTTCCAACCCAGGGATAGAACCCAGGTCTCCTAGTGAGAATAGTAATAATACTTTCGAAGGCTGGGAAAAATTAGCTACAGAGGTGAAAGGGATGATGCTCAAGCAAGGAGAAGAAAGATACCATACACACTCTCAAGTCTTTTAATGCCCTAGAATAGCCCGTCAAACATTTCTTTTCTATAAGACTCTAGATTTTCGGCACCCAAGTGCCAAAGGTTAAGGTTCCATTAACCTTCTCATATCCTTCTTCTCCCTGGCAGAGAGTTGATGATTTCATATTTTATGAAAATCCACTGGAAATTATTCTGCATGGTACACTTTTTGCTGCATCACAGAGCCATCAAGTTAAATACTAGATGTAGGCTTCCCTAAGCTACAAGCTGCTGTCTCTGGGGGCTAAGGAACTATGAAAGCTAAGCAGGGTTCCAGGTAGACACAGAAATGGATAGAAATTAGGTTTACCCAGCTGAGCTTAAAGTCAAGTTCCCCAAACTTCCATGTAGTGAAAAGGGCCTCTGGAGGTCAAGGTAAAAGAGATACTTGTGCTGAAGCAGGAAGGAATCTTTGTGTGCTAACCCACATTTGTTTCATTTCTAGATTTATCTCTGATGCTTCAAGGCAGCAAGGAAGGAACATGGAATTTAGGACCAGACAAACTGAACCCAAATCCCAGTTCAATCTCATAAGGATTCTTAACAAATACATTCTTAATTGCTCTGAGCTATGGTTTCTACATTTATGTAAATGGGTAGGTGATAACTACTTCATTAGTTTGTCATGATTAAATAAAACAATAAAGTTTTAAATAAAACAATAAAGGTGCAGAACTTGAACCCAGGGGTTTAAAAATACGTCACCTCTTTAACTAAAACAGTTCAAAACAGCAGCTATTGTCAAAATAGCAGATATAGTAAGAACAATGATAATGATCTTTAACTGAACACTTGCTAGACCAGGTACAGTGCTAACATATGCGCATTGTTGTTGTTTAGTCACTAAGTCGTGTCTGACTCTTTTGAAACTCCATGGACTGTAGCCTGCAAGGTCCTCTGTCCATGGGATTTCCCAGGCAAGAATACTGGAGTGGGTTGCCATTACCTTCTCCAGGGGATCTTCTCGACCCAGGGATCGAACCTGCATTTCCTGTATTAGCAGGTGGATTCTTTACCACTGAGCCCCCCGGGAAGCCCTAACGTAGGCACATAGTATTCCTAAATCTCATAAAAGCCTTACAATACGGATGTTGTTTCACAGAGAATTATCACTATGGAGTGGTGCAAACAGCAAGGAGAAAACTGGGTAGGTAGAGATTTCATCCCGTAATTGGACTCAGGGGTCTGCCAAATTGGCATCTAATTTGACTTGAAGAAGTTTAAGTAACTTCTCCAAGTTCCCAATGCTCATCTTGTTCATGTATTCTAAATACAATAGTTTTCCCTAGTATATGGAACATATCTCAAGACCTAAAAGTAAAAGAGATCCTTGGGCCCAAGTAAATCCATATATCTTCACTACCATAAATACTCCCACTGCAGAGCTCAAGACAGTCAGATAAATACTGTTCCACAAACTCCCTTTAGCAGAAACTGGTAAAGTAATATCATGATATAATTAGGATTATATTATACTATTCTATTAATTTATATATTAATAGTAAATTTTATACTATCATACTATTTAGTAGTATAAAATTATACTATTAATATATAATTAATATATTATACTAATAATATTATACTTACTAAGTAGTACTATACCCATCAGAGAGAGAAGACAAGAACCCCCAATCTAATCATGAAGTCCTCAGCAGGTGGCCAAGAGGAACCCAAGGTCTTACTCAAAAGAGCTCAGAAACTCCGAATTGATGAATAAAGCCTAACCCTCACCACCATGGATGACACTATACTAATGCATATATATTGAACCTAGAAAGATGGCATTGATGAACCTACTTGGAGGGCAGCAATGGAGACAAAGACATAAAGACCAGACTTATGGACATGGTCGGGGGAGGAAGGAGAGGGTGGGATGAATGGAGAGAGTAGCATGGAAGCGTATACACTACCATATGTAAAATAGATTGCCAATGGGAATTTGCAGGGAACTCAAACTGGGGCTCTGTAACAACCTAGATGGGTAGCAAGGGGTGGGAGGGGAGAGGAAGGTTGAATAGGGAGGGGACCTACGTATACCTAAGGCTGATTCATGGCAATGTATGGCAGAAACCAACACAATATTGTAAAGCAATTATCCTTCCATTAAAAATAAATTTAAAGTATAGGACGTAAGTAACTGTTCTGTTAGGAATTAATGGTGAGTCCAAACATCAACTAGAGTCACATTTAGCACCTCAGAAAGGAACAAAATTACCATGATAATGATGAAGAACCCCTTCCCTATACTTCTTTATCATGCTCAGCTGAACTCAGATGTGATTTATGATAACCCCTGGACCCAAGAAATATATACCAACTTGATGCTCCTTTGCCTGAGAAAACCCTGCCTCAAAGCAGAGAGAAACTGTCTTCAATTCATCCAGACACATCTTCATTCTATAATATTTGTGACACTTTACAAAGATACTTTTCTATATCTCAGAAGCTGTGCTACAGATATTCGAGTTGAGTGAGAGTTTCTCTAGATGGAACTTTCTATGCGGTCACTCTTGACATTTAGCACATAGTGAATTCAATGGCTCATTCAGGAAGGAAAAAAAAAAAGCTAGCCCAAAACCTAAATAAATGAAATATATTGATTTTACAGAGACTCACCACTTCTTGAAAGGATTTCTTTAAATAATCATTTCCTTACCACACTTAATGTATGACTCTCCTTTCACACTTTCACTCATGGGGAAATGTATTTATAAAATGAAGAACATCTATTTGTCTCAGATCAGGTAAGATTTATGAAAAATGAGTCCACCTGGCTGAATTCATAAACATCAACTAAGCCTGTTATGAATACATATATGGAAAAACTAATTACTAACTGTATAGCACCATCACTTGAATCAGGATGAAAAATAGAACTGCATATGCAAAGTGCTAAGTTTTGCTAATATTCCTTACCTTGAAAAAAATGTTAATTCTATGAGAGTGTGCTTTATTTTTAGACTGTCTGGTTTCTGACACTATTATCCAGAAATAATTACTCAATAGTGAATACCAAGAAACCCGAGTACCAAAATGATAAGCAATACTTCAAGCTACCTTTCCAGAAATACAATCTATTTCTCAATTGATAGAAACTCATCATAAGCAACTGCCTATATCATAGTCCTCCAGGCAACTTTATCATGTTCTAATTCATCAAAAGCCACCACATTAAACTTCCATTTAATACTTGAATCAATGAAATAATTCATTGAGCTATTTATCAATTTATAAACACCTTATCAAGTATCGATGTGCTATATCACACCAATTTTAAACTCCATGAAATATAATCAGAAACTAATTCCTGATATATACATAGTTTCAGCATGAGATTTACACAGGTTTCACAAACACCACAGCTTTAACAAAAAGAATATGACATTCTCCAGTATATTCATTACCTTGAAATAGAAAAACTGTAACCATTGATCAAAGAAATCTGCCACAAATTTTAAAAAAGCATTTTTTGAAATGATCAACATGAACAAAACCCAAAGAGAAATGGAGACTTTAAAAACTTGGTGTCTGGCAGCCCTACTCCTCACTAAACTGCATAATCTTGGCCAACTTGGATTTCAAATTTCACATCTATGAAGCAGGAAAAAGCACAATTTCCGTCTATTTCAGAGAATTTTTGTGGAGCAAATGGAATAATTTATGAGCTACATCAAAGTATTTAATGTTATTATCAAGGGCATTTTCAACTGAAAAGAGAGAAACTGTGAAATTCTTTAGTTACTTATCTCTCCTGGTGGGACTGTTCTCTTCACCCACTCATAGCAGAAGAGCCAAAAATAAGTTGTTTGCTGAAGCAGCCCTCAGAGAAAAAGAGCAATACTCTGCATTGAAATGTTCACTCCTGGGGAAGTTCCTAAATTTCACTGAGCCTCCCTTTCTAAATAGAACAGTTTCCCAGCCCCCACTTTCCACACATGTGGCAATACACTGAACAGTGAATCTTCCTCACCTTTCCCATGTGTAAAATCAGCTTTATTGACAATATGTTTAAAACCTATACGCCGTGCTTAGCACATCCCTTTACCTGTCAAAGAATAGGTTCCTGCGGCTGCAGATATAACAGAGAAACAGAACAGAAAAAGAAGCCCAGCCCCCAGTCGAGTTTATATTTGAGTATGATAAGAACAAACAATAAACTGAATACAGAAGTCCAATCCTTAGTCTCTTATATGACAGCAGGGCCAACTTCAAAAACACAAGGGTCGGAGATCAGAAGGACCTGTGCTTGGTCTAACATTGTGCTGGTGTCACCTTGAAATTCTGAATACTTTTGAACAAGTGGCCCAACATTTGCATTTCCTAGATGGCAGGTGAAACTGTAGGAAAAAATAAAGTGAGGAGGGAGATAGGGAGACATGTGGTGGGAGAAGTGGTCAGCAGGGCCTCAGCACGACCCTCTACATCCTGAGCAGCACAAGGCTGCCTGGCTGAGCAGGCAAGGGAAGTCAAAAACCACCTGGAGGTAGAGACTTTTCTTTGCAGAAAACTGTGGGCAGCTTTCCAGACAGCTTCCACCAGAGAGGACAGTTACACAGATTACCAAGTGTCACAGATACCTTTCAATTCAGTAGCCAGTCTCCTTGTCCCTTTGTAAACCAAAGAGCCATGCTTCCAGGGAGGGCACCAGTTCATTGACATAGACAAGGTAGCAATGGGACTGCCTGTAAGAGAAGGCCTCCCCGAAAGGGCGATGATTGAATAAAGGTCCCCAGAGGTGAACAAATGCGTTGTACACAATGGAGGAAGAGGAAAAGGCCAAGGGAACAGTGAGTGCAAAGACCTTGAGACAGGAGCTGTCTCAAATTCTTGCACAAGCCCAGAGTTCAAAAGGCCCTATTAATGCATACATGTGGAATCCAGAAAAAATGGTACAGATGGATCAATTTGCAAAGCAGAAATAGAGATACAGAAGTAGAGAACAAATATATGGATACCAAGGGGGTAGAGGGGGTGGGCTGAATTGGAAGATTGGGATTGACATAAACACTCTACTATGTATAAAGTAGATAACTAATGAGAACCTATCATACAGCACAGAAAACTCTACTTAATGCTCTGTGGTGACCCAAATAGGAAGGAAATCCAAAAAAGAGGGGATATATGTTCATGAATGACCAATTCACTTTGCTGTACAGCAGAAAATAACATGGCGTTGTAAAGCAACTAAATTCTAGTAATTTTTTTTTTCTTTAAAAAGCCCAAAGTGGGGGTGGAACAGGGTCAGAGAGGCAAGTGGCAGTGTGAGGCCATAATCAGAATTTTCGCTTTTAGTCAGATATGGGAAGTCATTGATGGTTTGCACAACGTCATGTTATGGATTCTGGCTTGAGAATAGACTGAATGGGTTAAGAGTGCAAATACAGGGAGTGCATTAGGAGCTTGTTGTTGTTATCCAGATAAGAATGATGGTGGCTTACACCAGGACAGTAGCAAAAAAAAAAAAAATGGTGAGAAGAGGTTAGATTTTGCATATATTTTTGAAAGTAAAGCCAACAGGACTAACTGATGTATTTGTTAGTGGGTTTAAGAGAAAGAGAATGACTCCATGGACCTTGCTCAGAAGAACTAGGATAGTTACCATTAAGACGGGGAAGACTGGCAGAGCTTGTTTGGTGGGAAGTCAGTTTTAGATAATTTACACATGACTCTTGAGCAATGGGTGTTAGGGGTGCCAACCCTGTAACACTCAGAAAAGTAGGTCCTCTGTGTCTATGGTTCTGCACATGGATTTAATCAATCTTTGATCCTGTAGTACTGTAATATGTATTTAGTGAAAAAATATCTGTGCACAAGTGGAACTGTGCATGTCAAACTCGTTATTCAAGAGCCAACTGTATACTGGAGATGTGTAATCAGATACCAAAGTAGGCAGTAGAGTAGATATATGGGTTTGGAATTCAGGAGAAACTCTAGGTTAAAGATTCAAACTTAGGAGTCATCAACATATTGATATTTAAGGTTATGATACTGGACAGGATCATCAAAGAATAAGTGATTTAAAGAGGTCCAAGACTGAGACCCAAAGTCCTTCAACATTTAAAGTGAAAGAGGAAGCACCAGAGAAAACTGAGGAGGACCAGCCAGTGGGATCAGAGCAAAACTAGGAGGTATGATGGCATGAGTCCCAGGCAAGTACATCAGAAGATGATCACTGTATCACACACATACTGCTCTGAGGTCAAGTAAAGTGAAAGTGAAAGTTGCTCAGTCAGGTCTGACTCTTTATGACCCCAGGCACTATACAGTCTGTGGAATTTTCCAGGCCAGAACACTGGAGTGGGCAGCCTTTCCCTTCTTCAGGGGATCTTCCCAACCCAAGGATCAAGTCCGGGTCTCCCACATGCAGACAGATTCTTTACCAGCTGAGCCACAAGGGAAGCTCAAGAATACTGGAAGGGGTAGTGAAAGTACCCTTCTCCAGCAGATCTTCCTGACCTAGGAATTGAACCAGGGTCTCCTGCATTGCAGGCGGATTCTTTACCAGCTGAGCCCTAGTCAAGTAAGAGGTCAAGTAAGAGGACTGAAAATTGATCCTTCCATATAGACAAATTGATCCACCGAAATAAATGGTGGTTATAATGGTAACTTCAAAAAAAGAGATGTGTGAAAAAACAGGTCAAATCTATAAACTACTTCATGAAGCTGCTAAAATACTATAGTTGTGAGTTTATCATTTAGTTACATTCGGGAAAATTGTATTAATTTATTTCAGATGAATATAGTTTGATGCCAGATTGTTCCACATAGGAAACACTAGCCATTTATGACTATTGAATACTTAAAATATGACTCATGTGAGTTAGGAACTAAATTTTTAATTGTGTGTGCTAAGTTGCTTCAGTCATGGCCAACTCTGTAAGACGCTATGGACTGTAGCCTGCCAGGCTCCTCTGTCCATGGGATTCTCCAGGCAAGAATACTGGAGTGGACTGCCATGCCCTCCTCCAGGGAGTCTTCCCTGACCCAGGGATGGAACCCGTGTCTCTTACATCTTCTTCATTGGCAGGCAGGTTCTTTATAACTAGCACCATCTGAAAAGTCAATTTTTAATTTTAGTTAAATATAATTAACTTACGGTAAAGAATCTGCCTGCAATGCGGGAGACCCGGGTTTGATCCCTGGGTTGGGAAAATCTCCTAGAGAAGTAAATGGCAACCCACTCCAGCATTCTTGCCTAGAGAATTCCAAGGACAGAGGAGCCTGGTGAGCTCCAGTCCATGGGGTCACAAAGAATCAGACATGACTGAGCAACTAACACACAGACAACTTAAAGTTTAGTTTTAAAACATAAACCTCATTCAGTTCTTTAAAAACATTTATGTTTGAACAGCATGTGTATGTGAATCTATTTTTAATTGTAATTTTACAAAACTGAAATACAAATCAAGTGCTTTTCATGAAAATTTACAATTTGAATTGATAATACTACAAATGTTGACTGTAACCAAATTTCTAAGACTACTATTCACAAAACCTTAAAATAGATTATTAATAATTCTTATATTGATTATATATTAAAATAATATTCTAGACATGGTATACAAAGTATTTTTTAATTAACTTCAACTATTTTATTTTTCTATGTGGCTACTAGAAAAATTTTAATAACATGTTGACTCATATTATATTTTATTAGACAGTATTGCTTGACTGGGTCACAGGAGACCCAGTTTCGATCCCTGCATCAGGAAAATCCCCTGGAAAAGGAAACTGCAACCCATTCTAGTATTCTTGCCTGGGAAATCCCATGGACAGAGGAGCTTGGCGGGCTACAGTCCATTGGGTGGCAAAAGAGTCAGACACAACTTAGCAACTAAACAATAACAATAAACAACACTTGAAACAGTAGACTGAGTAAAGCAGATTGTCCTTGCTAACACGGGTTGCCTTCATCCAATCACTTGAAGGACTAATTAAAATGAAAAAATTGGTATAGCCACTAGGGAGAATACTACGGAGATGCCTTAAAAAACTAAAAGTAGAGTTACCATATGATCCAGCAATCCCACTCATGGGCATATATCCACAGAAAACCATAATTTGAAAGGATACAGGCATCCCAATGTTCACTGTAGCACTATTTGCAATAGCCAAGACAATGTCCATCCATGGAGGAATGGATAAAGAAGATGTGATACATATATACAATAGAATATTATTTAGCCATAAAAAAGAACGAAATAATGTCATTTGTAGTGACATGGATGGACCTAGAGATTGTCATACTGAGTGAAGTAAGTCAGACAAAGACAAAATATGATATTGCTTATATGTGAAATCTAAAGAAATTGTACAAATGAACATATTTACAAAGCAGAAGTGAGTCACAGATGTAGAAAGCAAACTTGTGGTTACCAGTGAGGAAAAGAGGAATAGAGGGATAAATTGGGAGACTGGGACTGATATATATACACTGCTATATATAGAATAGATAACAGACTAGAACCTACTGAATAGCACAAGGAACTCTGTTCAATATCTATATGGTATACCTATATGTAATGACCTATACGGGAATAAAATCTAGAGAGTGGATATATGTGTGTGTATAACTGATGCACTTTGCTGTACAGCAGGAACTAACACAACATTATAAATCAACTATATTTTAATTTTTAAAAAATGATCTTACCAAAAAGTTAAATTTTGTGGGTTTTTTTAATAGGCAAACATACATTCTAGAAAGTTTTTTTTAATGGTTAAAATAAAAGAAGTCTAATATTTTAAAAAGAAAAATATCAGTAATATGAACTATTCCCACTTAGAATACCATTTAGACTGAAAACTATGAATAAACAAAAAGTGGATGCCCATGTCTGCAATAAATGTGCACAGGTATGCATAAATATAGTGGCTCCAATTAGACAATTGATCATTGGTTGTGAGATGAAAATTAAACGAACCATTGGAAAGAGGAGGGAAAGGTCAGAACCAAGGGGAAAGCCTTGGCAACTTTGTCTGGAAAACAAAACTACAGAGGGAAAGGAGATGAAGGGTGCTGAAGGAAAGAGAAAAGTGAAGATGTGTCACAAAGGAAGCATACTTTATCCCTTTTTTCTTTCTCCACATGACATTGAAGCATATACTATGAATTTCAAAATAAGTCAGGAAATCAATACACCAAGCTCAAATTGTGTCGTCGTTTCATTCCTGGGTTCTGGAAGGACTGTCAATAATGCCGCCTTTGGCACCCTTTGAAAGATGATCCAAACGATACACCCACCCCTTTAGGCTTACCTGAGGGAAGGATATCCCCTGAACAGAACCTGGTGCTACAGGAAATCTTGACAGTAATATGTAGTTGTGTCGATATTTATAATGCCTCCTTTCCTCTTAATACTTCTTCAGATGGTTTATACTTATAATTTATATTGTGTACCTGTATTATATATTAGAATATACTCAGGAAAGCTAGGAGGTGAATATAAGTTAAAATTTAAAATATTTCATGGAAAAAATTAGCTGGTAAATTCATGAATGAGTGCATTGGCACAGAGTTTCATAGCTGCAATAATCATTAAATAGATTAACTTTTCCAAGATGCTTGGAAAAGGACTTGGCTTATGAAAAATATGTTAAATAAAAACATAAAATATGAAATGTATGTACATATAATACACACATTATATTCACTTTTCTCAAAATACTGCCTATTATGTAAAGTAAATATCTATTTGAAAATAGGCAGCAAAGTCCTGATAAAATGCTACTTAATTTTTTATTATTTCCCTGTGAGTGATTTATGGTTTTACAACAGAAAAAACATTTGTTGCCAACATATTCCAGCTTAAATTCATTTTTATAGTTTGGCTTTTCTTATTTTAGAAGTAAGTAGAGGAGTCTCTGGGCTAAGTGTCTCTTGTAATAATTGATTTCAGTTTCACTCCTGGATTGTGCAAGTGCCTGGAAGGCTGAGAAGCAATGGAAAGGTAAGTCATATCACAAACTATAGAGTTACATCAGGTGCTACCTCGCCTGGCTTTAATTTTGAGTCTAAGACTGTAAAAAACACATCTGAACAAAAGAAAGAGATTATATTACTGTTTTTCAGATGGTCAAGCAAAATTTAGCTAAAGCTATAACAGAAGCAAAAATAAACCCTGGTATTCTTAATGTCTAATAAAAGCTAGACTCTATATGTGGTCAACAACTGCCTAAAGGAAATAAGGAAATCTTCCTTAAACAGGACACTGGGACTACCTCCACTTGTACAGCTTGAAGATAAATGGATCCTGAACAGCAAGTGTTCTCCACAGTCTGCCTCCCCAAATTGATCCTGCTGCTGTAGTTGGAACTCTCAGGCTCCCAACTCATAGGATGCTAGAAATAAAAGGGATCCCAGCAAACATTTATAACTCCCTCGTGTTACAAAGGAAAAAACTGAGACCCAGAGTCAGTTAACTGACTTAAAACTTAAGCTACTCGTTCAAGGTCACATAGCATGTTATGGCCAGATCACTTTCTTATCAGCTTGCTGTGTCACTGCTGTCCCAGTTTTGTCATCCATCATGATCCTAAACAGTCCTTCTCCAATGATCCTACTTCTAAATAAGCCACACCCCTAGGATCCTGATTACATAATCACCAACCCAGTTTCAAACACTGGAATTATCAAACAAGGCATACTTCTGGTGACATATTTAAGATCACTTAAAAATCAAAATGAAGTAAGGTTCATGAAAGTTCAAGCATCCAAAATGGAGCCAGGTGGCCACCAGTGGATATGGTTTCAGACATGTTCCAGCATCACTGAGAACTTGACTTTTTAAAACTGAGGACTTGAGGACACAAACTTGAGGACACTATCAGCCATTTTCAAAACAGTATTTGCTAGTAGCTGCTAGCTGCAACCTTGTAGTTCCAAAGCCCTCCTCCATCCACAATCCTCCCAACTATGTAAACTTTTCAAAACCTAAGCAAACTTTTTCTTTTTTTTCCAGCAACGGAGAAATCAATGGTTTAATGCATGGGGGAGCTTACACATTTGAAGCAAGGTCCTGAAGTGACACGCCATTATATGCTGCGAATGGCCAGCAGGACATGGAGCCAGTCTTGGCCCCTGGGGAAGGGGGAAAGAGGAAATTACCAGTTATAGGGAAATTTACTTGAGGTAGGCTCATTAGTTATCATAGAAACCAGAAGAGAGGCATGCTCTTCACCATCTCTTTGATTAAGAACAATCACTAGCTGGGTCTGGAGTGAATACTCAACTTCCCAGGTGGCAGTGGTAAAGAATCCACCTCCCAGTGCAGGAGACACAGATGTGAGTTTGATCCCTGGGTCGGGAAGACACCCTGGAATAGGAAATGACAACCCACTCCAGCATTCTTGCCTGGGAAATTCCATGACAGAGGAGTCTAGGGGACTGCAGTCCACGGGTTGTAGAGTTGGACACAACTGAGCACAGATGCACGCACTAGAAAGGTAAGTCACTGTGAGTCCGGGGTAGATGCCACAGGCCCCACACGTTCACAGATGGCCAGCCCAGGTTTACACCCACAACTTTCAGGCCCCACATGCTGGTGGACCACCCCGACCACTCTCCATCCTCTGTCTTGTATTTCCCCACATCCTGCCACTCACAGGAGTTTCCTCAGTCCCTGGCTGCTCAGCCAATTATTAGACTGTACCTTGAAGGCCTACAACACCTGTGCTTTTGCAGCTTCAAGACCAAAGAGCAAGCCCAGAGTTGAAAAAAGAGATATTAATGGTTTAATGGATGCAGGAGCTTCCACATTTGCAACAAGGAGTGACCCTCCATGATAGTCTTTTTTTTCCTCCAGGTTCTAATTTACTTTATGATATTTTAGCAGATGAAACATGATTTATGTTAAGTGTTATTTATTATTGTCTTAGTGATATCGGTGGCACAGTGGTAAAAAATCTGCCTGCCAATGCAAGAGACGCAAGAGACTTGGGTTTGATCCCTGGGTTGGGAAAATCTCCTGGAGGAGGGCATGACAACCCACTCCAGTATTCTTGGCTGGAAAATTCCATGGACAGAGGAGCCTGGTGGGCTACCATCCATGGGGTCACAAGAGAGTCCAGACACGACTGAACAACTGAGAACACACACAGTGATGTTAGTAGGACTTCAGAAATCTAAGCTCCTACTGCTACCAAAAGCTCAGTCTCTCTGCACTATGGTCCCAAATCGAATCTTAGAGACAGAGTTTTAGGTGAAGTTGAAAAGGATAGCTTTATTACTTGGCCAGGCAAAGGGAGACACACTGGGCTTCTGGCTTGCAACACTATGTGTCCCCCCTCCCCCCAACCACTTCTTTCTTAACAGGTACTATTACTTCTTGTCTGCTCCAATCCTAATTCTTGACAATTTACATAACCTTGCAGGTGTTTTAATTTATAATCTCCTCCCACTTGTGGTCCAGCAGCACACAATTCAAGCACATCTTGTATCTGTGTCTCCTGGGCTACAGCCCTAAAAAACCCCAAATAAACGTTCCCCCCGCCAACCAGGTCTCCATTCTTGGAATTCATGATAACAGCTCTACCAAACTAACCACTATTTGCACCTATTAATGAAAGTCGTTAGTCAACATTTAAGGCTTCATTCAGATTTCTGTAATATTCAGAATGAATTCTTCATTCAGATTAGCTGTAATATTCACCTCATAAGAAGGAAATAATAAGTTAAATATAGCTTAACTAATACACATTTGAGAAAAAATGCAAAGGACTTTTAGTAATGTAATAACCCAAGACAGCTAAACCCAGAGAGCAATTTGACTTCTTCCTGGTGATAATGGTGGCTAAGTGGTGAGGAAAATGGATTGCCAAAGAATGTATTTCTCATCTCTACTGCCACATTTTTTCTGATTTTTTCTTGGGCACACATGACTAGTCCCAAATATCTGCAAATGCGACCATTTATCTAGGCGATGATTGACAGGAAGGGAACAGATGAAACCAAGATAGATACCTATGCTGGTCATTTTCCACCGCAGACTCTCTTCAGGTAAAAATGTCTACAATGTCAATCTATATTTCAGTGCTTTCTTTAGATAATTATTTTTATCTATTAGGTAATAATGAAGAAGCTATGAGATGTTCAGCAGGGAAATAAAAGACTATAAAAATAAAATATTAAATATGAAAGGTTTTTTATCAGTTTTCTCCACTCTCTATTTATTTTGCATGCCCCTTTCTGAGGTTTTAGATTTTTATCTCTTGTTGTTATGGTCAAGATTTTTTAATTAATTCAAATTAATATATTTTTTCCTAGATTTTCAGTAGCTAAATCCTTATCTTCCTGGGATCAACACAAAAACTCCAAGAACTGACAAAGATAAGCTCATTGGAAACAGACTTTCAGAAATACAATGCTTACATTTTATTATTTACAGAATATTTCTACATAAATACATTGGATGATACACTGGATGACTAAAAAACAAAAAATTGCACAACATAAAAGTTGAGAATTATGTTTTATTTGGCGGACTTTCTAGGTCAAGCCTGGGAGGCAGCCTCTCAGACCAGCCGAGAGGGACTGCTCTGACCAGGTAAGGGAAGACCCAGGATATGAAGGTGTTTTTGCAACAGATTAGATAATCAGAACATCAACAGATTATTGTTAATTAAAGAAAACCAGACATCTCATGTTAATGAATTTAGCACTTTTCTATGTATGGGAAGATAAAAGAATCTGGGCTCACTGACATCATTCCTTTGATATTCTTCTTAGCTATCTTGGGCTTCCCTAGTGGCTCAGAAAGTAAAGAATCAGTCTGCAAGGCAGGCGACCAGGGTTCAATCCCCGGTTCGGGAAGATCCCCTGGAGAAGGGCATGGCAACCCACTCCAATATTTGTGCCTAGAGAATTCCATGCACTGAGCGACTAACACTTTCACTTTCAAAAACTTTGGCTATCTGGGGCTAGTATCCTGTTCTTTCCATTCTGAGTCCCCTGAGAGTCCACCCTTGGGGGTGGCTACAGCCTCTTAGTTTCCAGCCTGAGTTCCCTTAGGGCTCGCCATGGGGAGAGGGGCAGCTGTAGTGGATTGAGTCTGTAACATCCTTTGTTTACTGATATGGCAGGCAGCTTTTTTAATCCACATATTCATGTATCCACACCAAGATTTTCTAACTCAGCAGGACCTGAAGGGGCCTTCCTGGGACAGACCCTTCCCCCATATCCTCTGGACTGCAGCATGCCAGGCTTCCCTGTCCTTCACTATCTCCCAGAGTTTGCTCAAACTCATGTTCATTGAGTTGGTGATGCAATCCAACCATCTCATCCTCTGCCATCCCCTTTTCTCCATGCCTTCAATCTTTCCCAGCAACAGGATCTTTTCTAAAGAGTCGGCTCTCTGCATCAGGTGGCCAAAGTATTGGAGCTTCAGCTTCAGTCCTTGCAATCAATATTCAGGATTGATTTCCTTTACGATTGACTGGTTGAATCTCCTTGCAGTCCAAGGGACTCTCAAGAGTCTTCTCCAACACCACAGTTCAAAAGCATTAATTCTTCAGAGCTCAGCCTTCTTTATGATCCAACTTTCACATCTATACATGACTACTGGAAAAACCACAGCTTTGACTACATGGACCTTTGTCGGCAAAGTATTTATCTCTGCTTTTTAATACACTATCTAGGTTTGTCATAGGTTTTCTGCCAAGAAGCAAGCGTCTTTTAATTTCATGGCTGCAGTCACCATCCACAGGATTTTGGAGCTGAAGAAAATAAAGTCTGTCACTGTTTCCATTGTTTCCCCATCTATTTACCATGAAATGACGGGACCAGATGTCATGATCTATATTACCTAGATGATAATATCTGATGCGCACTTCCCGAGTTGTTTAATAGATGCTAAAATCTCCACCAAATAGCATGTGTTAACTACTTAATGACTATGACCACACAACCCCAGGCCTACGGGAGCCTGAGGACTAATACTACTAATCCCCCGTGACAAGGCTCTGTTACCTCACCTTCAACCAGTCAGAGAATTGTGCACTAGCTGATTCACAAATGCCGAGACTCCCCTCCTTCATCTGACCTTTAAAAAGGCTTTACTGAAACTCGTTGGGGAGTTCGGGGTTTCTGGTTGCTAGGGGTCCTGGACTCTGGCACTTTATAATGATGCTACACTTTTCTTCGCAATTACGTGTCAGTAGATTGGCTTTACTGCTCATGAATGAGTGGACCTAAGTTTCGTTCACTACTGGTTTCCAATTTGTTTTTTGTTAATCTCCGAACATGACTGACCGACTTCTCTTTCACTTTTCACTTTCATGCATTGGAGAAGGAAACGGCAACCCACTCCAGTGTTCTTGCCTGGAGAATCCCAGGGATGGGGGAGCCTGGTGGGCTGCTGTCTCTGGGGTCGCACAGAGTTGGACACGACTGAAGTGACTTAGCAGCAGCAGCAGCAGGATTCTTTTCATTGCCTTAAAAAACTGTATATCTGAAGCTATGGAAAAGTTTTGACATAGATGAGAGTTTGAGAAAAATCATTTACAAGTCTCAGAATCAGGCATACTCCCTGACTAAATGTTTCCAAATATATTTGATCATTTATGTGGCCATAAAAAAGACAAGTGTTTTTGGTTTTGCTCTCAAGATGACCTTTTTAAAGAAAATTTCTCCTCCTTGACATTTTGTAAAAATAGAAAGAATATGATCTGTCAAAATAGCCCAGAAAACCAAGACCAGTTTTTAAGTATGTTATTTTATTCTGAGTCAATAATAAAGCACAAACATTCACCCAAAGCAAAACTATATAGTGTCTCTTCATCCAACCTCCTGTTCATGTTTATCATTTCCTCCATGAAGAAATAAGGCTCTTCTGGAAATTAGAGAAATATTAAATAAAGACTTAGCTATTCCAGTGTCCTGAGAAAACATTCCCCAAATCTGAAAGCACTATGCAAAGGTATTGCATGCTTGCACTTTTCAAAAAAAAAAAAAAAATGACACTCCCCTTAAAAAAGACCTGTAACTTTGTATTGAGTTCAGTTCACTCCTTCAGTCCTGTCTGATTCCTTGCAAACCCATGGACTGCAGGCACGCCACGCTTCCCTGTTCATCACTAACTCCTGGAGCTTGCTCAAACTCATATCCATAGAGTTGGTGATGCCATCAATCTTAGCCTCTGTCATCCCCTTCTCCTCCTGCCTTCAATCTTTCCTAGCATCAGGGTCTTTTCCAATGAGTTAGTTCTTTGTATCAGGTGACCAGTATTGGAGTTTCAGCTTCAGTATCAGTCTTTCCAATGAATATTCAGGACTGATTTCCTTTAGGATTGACTGGTTGGATCTCCTTGCTGTCTGAAGCACTCACAAGAGTCTTCTCCAACACCACAGTTCAAAAGCATCAATTCTTTGGTGCTCAGCTTTTTCTATACTCCAACTCTCACATCCATACATGACTAATGGAAAAACCATAGCTTTGACTAGATGGATCTTTGCCGGAAAAGTAATGTCTCTGCTTCTTAATGTGCTGGCTAGGTTTGTCACAGCTTTTCTTCCAAGGAACAAGTGTCTTTTAATTTCATGGCTGCAGTCACCATCTGCAGTAATTTTGGAGCCCCAAAAAATTAAGTCTGTCACTGCTTCCATTGTTTCCCCATCTATTTCACATGAAATGATGGGACTGGATGCCATGATCTTAGTTTTCTGAATGTTGAGTTTTAAACCAGCTATTTCACTCTCCTCTTTCACTTTCAATGAGGCTCTTCAGTTCCTCTTCCCTTTCGGTCATAACGGTGGTGTCATCTGCTTATATGAGGTTATTGGTATTTCTCCTAGCATCTTGATTCCAGCTTGTGATTCATCCAGCCTGGCATTTTGCACGATGTACTCTGCATACATTTTAATAAGCAGGGTGACAATATACAGCCTTGACATACTCTTTTCCCAATTTGGAACCAGTCCATTGTTCCATGTCCAGTTCTAACTATTGCTTGTTGACCTGCATACAGGTTTCTCAGGAGGCAGGTCAGGTGGTCTGGTACTCCCATCTCTTGAAGAATTTTCCACAGTTTCTTGTGACCTGCATAGTCAATAGCTTTGGCATAGTTAACAAAGCAGAAATAGATGATAAAGCAGAAATAGATGTTTTTCTGGAACTGTCTTGCTTTTTAGATGATCCAGTGGATGTTGGCAATTTGATCTCTGGTTCCTCTGCCTTTCCTAAAACCAGCTTGAACATCTGGAAGTTCACAGCTCAGGTACTGTTGAAGCCTGGCTTGGAGAATTTTGAGCATTACTTAGCTAGCATGTGAGATGACTGCAATTGTGCAGTAGTTTGAACATTCTTTGGCACTGCCTTTCTTTGGGATTGGAATGAAAACTGACCTTTCCCAGTCCCATGGTCACTGCTGAGTTTTCCAAATTTGCTGACATGTTGAGTGCAGTACTTTCATAGCATCATCTTTTAAGATTTGAAATAGTTCAGCTTGAATTCCATCACCTCCACTATCTTTGCTCATAGTGATGCTTCCTAAGGCCCACTTGACTTCAAACTCGAGGATGTCTGGTTCTAGGCGAGTGATCACACCATCTTGCTTATCTGGGTCATGAAGATCTCTTTTGTATAGTTCTTCTGTGTATTCTTGGCATCTTTGTATTACCACCACTCAACTAGTCTATTTTTCAGGTGGTTATTTCAGTTAAATTACAGGAATTAGTAACAATAAGTTAAATGCAAGATACTACTCCATTGAAAAATAGGTACAAGTCAGTAACACCTTTCAAGTCAGGAAAATAGTTGAGTAAGAGTAATTCAAAAGAGGTATAATTTCACCAAAATTACATTGTAAGATAAGCACAAATTAAGTGCAGCTATGATTCAGCTTTTCCTTGAGATTAATAACTGCCAATCACTTACTAAAAATTCACAGTTCTTTTAGCTTACATCCTAATTTATTTGCTACATATCTGTGGGACTTTAGCCTACACATATACACACTCACAAATGTGTATGATTAATAAGCAGTGACTTCATCTAGTACATTGTTAACACACAGGATATAACAGCTTCATGACGTCTATATTACTGGGGCACCTGCATCAATGTCTTCCTTAAACTGGAAGTATTTCACCCAGGAAAATACAAGGGCATAGTTGAACAAATGTAGTACTGAAACACCAGGGAAAGGGGCAGGACACAAGCTTTAAAAGAATGACATAGCAGCTGAGAATGCGACATGAACTGGTTAGAACCTACTAGGTCCAACATGGCAGAAGATTTGACTTCCTGGAAATCCCTGTTCCTTCCCCAAATTAATTAGGATAATCCTCCCACTGGCCTATGAAGTCATCCAAACCACTAAAAACTACCTCCTCTTATATCAGGGGTGTTCTCCGTTTTCCAGATGACCCTGTGCCCTGGGGCCATTCTTGCCTTTTGAGAGGGACTGCATTCTCTCTATAGAAAGTGTATCTCCCTAAATTAATCCACTGCTTACCTATTACATTGTCCCTCATTGAATTCTTTCTGAGTCCAGACATAAAAAACCTGAGCTTCATAAACAGGTGTGCTATTTCAGCTAAAAGAGTGGGTTCAAGTCTCAGTCTGAGTTATGTGGTTTCAGAATCCCAGGGACATGGAGGACAGAACAAAGTGTATGACACAATCAGTCACAGATACAGGTGTTTCACTGATGACAAGTCACTGTATGCACATTTTTAAAAAATATATATTAAAAGAGAACATACTTTCTTAGATCTACCATTGCTGCTAAGTCGCTTCAGTCGTGTCCGACTCTGTATGACCCCATAGATGGCAGCCCACCAGGCTCCCCCGTCCCTGGGATTATCCAGGCAAGAACACTGGAGTGGGCTGCCATTTCCTTCTCCAATGCATGAAAGTGAAAAGTGAAAGTGAAGTCACTCAGTCGTGTCCAACTCTTAGCGACCCCATGGACTGCAGCCCACCAGGCTCCTCTGTCCATGGGATTTTCCAGGCAAGAGTGCTGGAGTGGGGTGCCATTGCCTTCTCCAAGATCTACCATTCAGTTCAGTTGCTCAGTCGTGTCCAACTCTTTGCGACCCCATGAATTGCAGCACACCAGGCCTCCCTGTCCATCACCATCTCCCGGAGTTCACTCAGACTCATGTCCATCGAGTCAGTGATGCCATCCAGCCATCTCATCCTGGCTCGTCCCCTTCTCCTCCTGCTCCCAATCTCTCTCCACATCAGAGTCTTTTCCAATAAGTCAACTTTTCGCATCAGGTGGCCAAAGTACTGGAGCTTCAGCTTTAGCATCATTCCTTCCAAAGAAATCCCAGGGTTGATCTCCTTCAGAATGGACTGGTTGGATCTCCTTACAGTCCAAGGGACTCTCAAGAGTCTTCTCCAACACCACAGTTCAAAAGCATTAATTCTTTGGTGCTCAGCCTTCTTCACAGTCCAACTCTCACATCCATACATGACCACAGGAAAAACCATAGCCTTGACTAGACAGACCTTAGTTGGCAAAGTAATGTGTCTGCTTTTGAATATACTCTCTAGGTTGGTCATAACTTTTCTTCCAAGGAGTAAGCGTCTTTCAATTTCATGGCTGCAGTCACCATTTGCAGTGATTTTGGAGCCCAAAAAAACAAAGTCTGACACTGTTTCCACTGTTTCCCCATCTATTTCCCATGAAGTGATGGGACCAGATGCCATGATCTTCGCTTAGAGAGACTTTCCCTGGTGGCTCAGTGGTAGAGAATCTGCCTGGAATGCAGGAGGTGCAGCAGACACAGGTTCGATCCCTGGGTCGGGAAGACGCCCTGGAGGAGGGCATGGCCACCCACTCCAGTATTTTGCCTGAAGAATCTCATGGCCGGAGGAGCCTGGTGGGCTACAGTCCACAGCGTTGTAAAGAGTTGGACACGACTGAAGCAACTTAGCATGCATGAGTGCAAAGGTTTAGAAGAGAGTTTAGGGGTGACACTGAAGTTATAGGATGAATTTTAAGGCAACTGAGGAGCTACTGATGGGGACTAACAAAGGTTTTTGAAAAGTTCACTCAAGACTTCAGAGAGAACATTTACTTTTTCTTTTTTTCTGGAAGAGTGGAAGGGGAGAATGGAATACTCTCCAAAGTAGCACTTGGAGTCAGTAATATATAAATGTAAATTCAAGTTAATTGCTTAGAAAACAAGAGGCATCTCATGTATAATATAGATTAGATCACAGTCAACCAATATTTTTCCTACGTATATCTTATTTTAACCTTAGGGTAAGATTTTTTTTCTCTTTTCCTTTTTGGGTCCTGATGAAGGGAGAGGAGTGGATGGGTTGGGTTGTGCCCAGGAGCAAAAACCCAGAAAAGGTGAATCAGGTGAAGGCACTGCAGCCATAAGCAATCTTCCCAAAGGAAGCCCAGTCTCACCAATCTTAGGATATTACAGGGGCCCACAGGGGATCACAGGATGAAAAACACCTGGGAGACCCCTCCCAGAGACTCTTCCTCCCAGACTCATCTATAAGGGCCTGGCTCATTCCACCTTTCATACAAACACCAATCCCCCTCAAAGCCTCCCCAGCAGTCTTCACCCCGATATGAGGCTCCTCCCTCAGTCGACTGTCCAGGTGTATGGACGGTCTGTGGCCTGAGTGCTTACCAGGGGAAAGTGAAAGTGAATTCACTCCATGGTGTCCGACTCTTTTGTGACCCCATGGGCTGTGGCCTACCAGGCTCCTCCATCCATGGGATTTTCCAGACAAGAGACAAGGGGAGGAAGTGCCTAAGGACAGAATTGGGAGGGAACTGCGCATGCGTGGGCCCAAAATCTGCAGCCTTCCCACAGCTGCAAAAGCCACGGGTAGTCAGTCACAACGGCTTCTGGGCCAGAACCCTAGGGTTCCAGATCCACGTCTGCCAAGGTCCAAGGTCACGCAGCCTGCATGTGTCATTTCATTGCACATTCTCAGGGCCCAGCATCTGTGAGGTATCTCAAAGGCCACCAATGAGGCCATGGCTGCCCGTTTCTCCAGCCTTACCACTGAAGAGCAGTCTCAGGGCATCAGTGTCTTCTCCTGACCCAGCTCATCTGTCAGCAGCCTTTGGTAGGGGAACTTTATACACAAAGGAAAAATACCTTTGGTATATTGCTTGGATTTATATAGGTGAGGTAGATTGAGCTGAAAAGACACTGTGATTGTGGTAAGCAAAGTGGGTGGAGAAGATAATCAACATACTTTCTAAAACTTCCTCCAAATCATAATTAATTCTCTTTGGGTGAGCTACTTACTACAGTGTTAAATGTAATTTCAGTTTGTTGCAAAAAGGGAAACTCGTGTACATAAATGATACTTGGTAACTTTTAATGTTAGAAACTGGAACAGACGAAAAAAAATTTTTCTAGCTATTACATTACTACACAGATATTTCCACTTGAACTTTTTCTCAGAGCAAGCTCTATTTCAGGGCTTTGTTGACCTACATGAAATCATTAAACCAGAGAAAAGATTTATTAACTTGAAGTCTTCATTCATTGTATAACTCTTAGAAGCTCACAAGTACCAGGGTAATATAACCCTCCCTGAATACACACACACACACACACCATCATCCCAGTAAAAGGTATTTTGAGGGTCTCGTATTAAGAGTAGACTATTAGTTTTACTAAATATTAGTAAATATTACTAAATATTCATTTTAATAAAAAATAGTGTCTTAAAGACCCATATTATTAGAGTAATACAATAACTGGATTATGAAATTACTAGATGATATTTATTGCTTAATCTAGATAAAATATTAACATTGATTGGGCACATATGTTAACTACATTATTCAGACCAAAAAATAATAATATTACCCTATGTTTACCTTCATACAATAGATGTTTCTAGAAAGATTAAATTTAATCAAAATGTGTATTAAATTAACTTTAATACATAGTCAAGAGCTGGATTGACTTTTTCTGGAAGGGACTGCTTAATTTACAGCATTACATGGTTCTCACACTGGACATTGGAGAGGTGGATATGATTGAACCATGAATCAACAAGCATATATAGTGATTTTATTTATATCTGTTTTCCTGGTGCCAGGAAGTCCTCTTAATGTGCCAAATTTAATGATATAATTTTAGTGATTTTAAAATTTAAATAGCCCAATAATATACATAAACATTTTAATTTAGTCTCAATCACAATTTCTCTGTTAAGATGAGAGCATGAGATTTAGTGGCAGATATTAAGACATAAATAACAATTATCAGAAAGTTAGATTCTAGTGGCCTACTAATTTATGAAGACTAGTTTTTTTTTTTTTTTTTTTCCTAATACTTTTGTCTTGCTGCTGCTGCTGCTAAGTTGCTTCAGTAGTGTCCAACTCTGTGCGACCCCATAGATGGCAGCCCACCAAGGCTCCCTGTCCCTGGGATTCTCCAGGCAAGAACACTGGAGTGGGTTGCCATTTCCTTCTCCAATGCATGAAAGTGAAAAGTGAAAGTGAAGTCTCTCAGTCGTATCCAACTCTTCGAGACCCCATGGACTGCAGCCTACCAGGCTCCTCCACCCATGGGATTTTCCAGGCAAGAGTACTGGAGTGGGGTGCCATTGCCTTCTCCAGATACTTTTGTCCTACACTTGCTAAAGATTTTCAGGAACCCTGTCAGGGTTAAAATATTCCATTTTATTGTATCTTGTCTCACTAGATTCTTTTGTTAAAAAAAAAAAAAAACTTTAGCTATGTATTCCCTTATCAGCTTTATACATGCTCATTTGCAACAACTAATATGTCTTCAACAGAAACAAATGCTTGTGTTTTGTAGGTGGATTAAGGATTTCTCTGACGAAGTAAAATTAAACAACTCTTTCACAGTTGTTTTTTGTCCCTTTCTCCATCTTCTTGAAATCCAAAAAGAGGAAGGAAAACACACGGTAATATTGATTTGATGACTCTCTGCCTTGAAATCCCAATTTTTTGAGAAACTAACAGGGATAAAATGACTACATTTTCAATATCCATAATAATACCTGAAAATGTAGTTGGGTTTGCTTTTTTAAGAATCTGAAGTTTGGTTTTACAGAAGACCAGCTGGTGTTTTTTGATTTAGGGGTGGGAGTGGAATGTTGCTTTGTTTGTTGTTGTTTTTTAAAAACAGGTGTGACAGTCATTTTCTCCAGCTACTGTATTAGCACATTTAATTGCTAAGTTCACAGGCAGCCATCTCAATTCTTTTGCCAGCAGATGGTGAAAGTGATTTTAAAAGAGGAGTAAGGATTTTTCAAAAAACATTTCAGAACCGCATAAGATCTGCTCTTCCCTCAATGGGTGTGTCAGCCTCTGATGAGCGCTAATGGAAGTCACATAACTGCATCGACAGTGCATTTGCCTTTAATTACTTGATGGTTATCCAGATTTTGTGAAATTACTCGCACATTATCTAACAAAGCTTTATGTACTTGCAGTAACTTTCTTCACATCATTTTATCACCATTAGCTAATTAAACTTCACTGCAAAATACATAGGTAGAAAGTTTTATAGGCTTTATTTTACTGAATGTAAATAGTGTATCACCTAGTGTATCACCAAGAGAATGGAAGTTAAATATAAGTCCCAAACTCACAAGGATTTATAACTTCATATCATGTTTGCTCCTCAAATATAAATGACTCGAGTTTAGAATAAGGAGACATTTAGTGTGACAGGCACTTAGTTGCTTCTCCATATCCATTCTTCTCTTCTTAGCTAACAGAACCCTTTTTCTGTTCAGACTGGCCATTGTTAAAGAAAAAATTCTGACACTTGTTTCCCTTCTCCAGAGGATCTTCCCAACCCAGGAACTGAACCCAGTTCTCCCACATTGCAGGCAGATTCTTTACCAACTGATCTACCAGGGAAGCCCTCAGATGATAAGAGCTTAAATCCGGAACTACAACAATAGGGATATTGCAATAGGAGACAGAGATCGAACTCAACTCCAAATACAGCAAAGACAAGGGTGGCCCAGTGGCAAAGATTCTGTGCTCCCAATGCAGGCGGGGGAGGGGTGGGGGTGGGGCGGAGGTGGAGGCTGGGCTTGATCCCTGGTCTGGGAGCTAGATCCCAAATGCTGCAACAAAGATTGCAGACCCTGTACCATGCAGCCAAATCAATAAATTTTTAAAAACAACAAGAACAAAGGCATCTGGGGATCTACAGGCAAGGAACTGAGTTGAGGGGGCCAGTGGATAAAAATTTATAGAGAAGAAACATCAAGGACAAGAGGATTCTTGCTAAAATAACCTAATAGGATTCTTGCTAAGACAAGTCAAGGATTTGTACATTAAAGACGAGGGATGAAGAGCGTGATCAAAGGTGGGGGAATTCTCACTAAAATGACTTAGCAGGATTTATTGTTAACACTGGGCTGGGCAGGCCAAAGACAGAGTGGGAGCCAAAGCTGAGGGCGAGTCAAGAAGAGGACTCAAAGGAGCCACCCAAAGTTTGGTCAAGAAACCTTTGTTACCATGTATTCAGCTAAAAGTTTAGATCTCCCTTGCAGTTGAGTATGACATGTTACATGGTTGTGAACAATACATAAAGGAAAGTCTGCTGCAAAGTTCTGGGACTGTTTTTACTTTTCAAATGTAGTCACTGCTTTCTCCCACTTATTTCTGAACATAGTGAATCCCAATTGTGACCACAGAGATGAAAGCCACGTGCTGAAGATGGTGGAACAGAAAGAAAGATCCCAGGACATTGCTGAAAACATGTAACTCAAAATGCAGCTCTGGGTTGCTTCCTCCAGATTTCTTTTTATGTGAGCAATATTAAACCAGTTTAGTCAGGTTTTCTGTAATTAACAGTAGAAAACAATCTTGGCTGAGACATTTGGCAAACATGATTCCCTTATTATAATAAGAGTGTTCTTGGTAAAATTATAAGTTCAGTTGGAAAGATAAAATTCTGAAGTTAATTCTTGAAAAATTAAGTATGAATGAACCATAGACATCTCTTTCTTCAGCATTTATACAATGCTTGTTTTGAGAATATGTTAACCCAGAGAAGAAATCTAGGCTATGGGATATAAAGATTTATAATCCAGGTTTTAAAAATTTAGCATGAGCTAATATAATCCATGTATAACATCAGGATTCTGCCATTTCCTTCTCCAGGGGATCTTCCCAACCCAGGGATCGAACCCGGGTCTCCTGCATTGGAGTCAGACGCTTTAACCTCTGAGCCACCAGGGAAGCCCAATATAATCCATGTATAACATCAGGATTCCTAGTTAAATAAAATAGAAAGCAATCATTTAAACAGAAATCACAGCATTCTGAGTAGCCATACAGGCATCTGAACTCTGTGGTTCTCTGGAAGAGAAACTCTAGAGAGCCCTGGGCAGCAGAGCACGTGGCTTCCAATGTTCCAAGTAAATATTATCATTTCCAACATGTGCTATGAGACGAAAAATATGGGAAACCCCTATCCAGATTAGTGACTTAACTGTGGCTTGAATTTTGAGATAGATCACAAGTAAATTGCTACATAAATAAAATATTAACATTTCTAAATGACTTTGTTTGCAAATGTAGGCAAATTTATAATTACCTGTGAGTACCATTTCTCTCACTCACATTTTGATAATTTCCTCTTTATTTGTTAATGTTTTTAATTATGCACACATACACACATATAATGGAAAAGGCAATGGCACCCCACTCCAGTACTCTTGCCTGGAAAATCCCATGGATGGAGGAGCCTGGTGGGCTGCAGTCCATGGGGTTGCAAGGAGTCGGACACGACTGAGAAACTTCACTTTCACTTTTCACTTTCATGCATTGGAGAAGGACATGGCAACCCACTCCAGTGTTCTTGCCTGGAGAATCCCAGGGATGAGGGAGCATGGTGGGCTGCCGTCTATGGGGTCGCAAAGAGTCGGACACGACTGAGGTGACTTAGCAGCAGCAGCAACACACATATAAAAGCATAAATGTGGCTCACACTTTTGGGAAGGGCAGTCTTTTTATGGTTTCCCTTTTTACTCAGCTTCCCACATCCCCTTATCCTTCAGCCATCTCCTCCAACCTCCATCTACAATAGTACCTCATCCTTGCTCCTCAGGGGACCCAGGTTAGCAACCTGGTGCATATTCTTCTCTTATTTTCTTATATAATCCTATACAGACCTACATGTGCACAGAAAGATATGTACAGATACATATGTATAATTTTCTTGTCATTGTTTTATCAAAAATGAGCCATATTATTAAACTTCTCTTTTCTTCCACAATACTATCTCATGGAAATCCCTCCAAGTTATGACAGTAATATTTTCTTTTAATGGCTGCATAGTATTCCAAACTATGGAGATATATGTATTATATATAGCATACACACACACTTTATTTTCTGATTTTCAACAGGACAAAATGCCTTAGTAAATATTTACTTATAAATAGGTGCTTTTATTTCTATGGTATAAATTCCCAACACCACAATTCTAATTTTTTTTTTTCAAACAACCTCTGAAAGTGGCTATTTCCATCAGCAATATATGAATAACCTTTTTCTACATCCCTACCAATAATTTCTATTACTAATATCTTGCAATTTTTGTTATTCTAATAATTATGAAGTTATATCTCATTTTTACTTTCATTTCCATTTCTCTACATTTAGATTAGAGCATCTATTCATGTTTGTTGACCATTTGTATTTGCTCTTCTGCAAATCATATATTCATAACATTTTCCCATTTTTCTTGGGCTGCTTACCTTTGTTTTGAACATTTTCTTAACTATGTAAATATTGATCACCATGACTGTATATATTCCCAAATCTATTACATGTTTATCTTTTTTTTTCCATACATAGATTTTCAACTTTTAAGTGATTAGATAAAAGCTTTCTTTTTCCTTCATACATAATCAGTTATTCATCTTGGTTAACGAAGTTTCCATAACCTTTATGTTTTTTGAATCATTTATATATTTTTTAACTTTTTACACTTTAATCTGAAATTTATTTTGTATGTGGCGTAAGATAGGGATCCATTTTTATTCTCTTTAGAAGAAATTGAAGATATAATGTCTGAATATTAACTCCCTATATTTAACTTCATTATTCTCTTATTTAGTAATCTATTCATCTATTTTTATAATGATTTGACTAGAGGGTTTATAGTGTGTTCTTTTATTTAATATGAAAAACATCTCCATATCCTTCTTTTCACATTTTTATTGACTGTTCTCAGCTATTTATTCTTCTATATGAACTATAAGATCATTTTATCCATTTAAGAAATTAATTTTGGGGGATTCTCATTGAAATTGCATTAAATATACATGTTAATTTTGGAAAACTTGATATTTTCATTATATGCCTCCCCCATCTAAGAATTAATATATCTATTACTTTATGCAATGTTTGCTTTACACTTTTTGTTTGCATAGGTCTTCTACTCCTCTGGGTAAGTTTACTTCTAACTATTTTACCGTTTTACCACTAAAGGTAATATAGTATTTCTAGGTATGTCTTACTAGGACAAAGAAAATAAATTGCTTACTTTTGTTTAGGTAGTGCATATTTGCTCAACTTACCAAATTCTATCAGTTGTTTATATCCAGTACAAATATACATCTTAGATACATGCTTTATTGAGTAAGAATTAAGTAAAACCAGTGTGGGTCCTGGAATGGACATGAAGATTAAGGCCATCATACCAATATCAACCACTATGCCTTTGTATGGAGATGGAAAAATAGAATGTCTCTCCTGAGATATTTAATAAATATATGGACTAAGATTTCATGTATTATTATTTAGTTTCCACATATTTCTTCTCCAATCAGAAGTATGCGTTTTTGCTTTTAAGTATTTGAAATTATCTCATAAATTTACAGCTTATCAAAAATTTCAGTGCATTACTTCTTATGCAGTAAACAGGGATGGTTTGTGTACTGATTTGTTTAATTTTTAATTTCCTATTTTCATTTTCAATTTCATATTTTAAATTTCACATTTAAATAAATTGAATAATTTCTTTATCATTCACCACTTTAAGCCTATGAGTTTAAATCTTAACTGAAATCAGTGTGTTGTTTTATAGTATGATTCTATCCTCAGTTTCTCTAGAAAATATCTGCAGGTTCAACACTCCTTCCTCTGTGCTCCCAAATCATTATGCACGCATTTTGCCTCATGTCATAAGTCTATTCATCTTCAGGAACAGTCCAATAGCAACAAGATAGCACAAAAAGGTGCCCAGCCCATTACACTGTGAATTCTTTAAGGGAACAAGCTACATCCAATTACCACTGTATCCTCAATAACTAACACACTGCTGGGCATATTTTTGGTGCAAAATATATCTGTTGAACAGAGTTTTGTGGTTCACACTCAATTTGTATTGATTCATTTTATCTTCACAACCACTCTGTGAGAAATGCTTTATTATTAACCTCATTTCTCAGATGAAGACATCAACTCTGAGCAGCTCAGAGAGTGACAGTACAAGACTGGAATGTGGTCTTCTGGCTCCTCTCCCACATACTTACTCCTGTTACCCACATGATCAGAAGTAGTGCATCCTCCAATTAAAGCAGTGTTTAGCTATATAATCAATTGTATGATTCAGTCAATTCAGATATTTTTAAAACTATCAGTGTGTCTTTTAAAAGGCACTTTTTATAGCCACTTAGTCCCGGAGAATCCTGTGGACAGAGGAGCCTGGTAGGCTGCTGTCCATGGGGTAGCACAGAGTTGGACACGACTGAAGCGACTTAGCATGCATGCATGCATTGGAGAAGGAAATGGCAACCCACTCCAGTATTCTTGCCTGGAGAATCCCAGGGACAGAGGAGCTTGGTGGGCTGCCATCTATGGGGTCGCACAGAGTCAGATACGACTGAAGTGACTTAGCAGCAGCAGCAGTCCTGCTTAACTGAAAAAAACCTTCCAATCTCAAACTTGCCTTGTTAAACTAAGCACTTACAGTATCTCATAAACATGGACCATGTGACTGAGAAAAATTTGCAGTCAACTTGGGTCTATCACTTTTACTTGGATATATACTCTCTGTCCCATATTAATGCTATAAAATTGTGGTCATCTTGGCTGATGAGATAATATGGTTTCTAATCAAAATTTTATTCTAGAGTTAAACCTTTTGCTTTCTGGGATTTTTTGGCTTTGCTTTCTGGGAACTTCTGGCTTGACATAACACTTTATATCCCACAGTGCTTTTATATAAATTTAATGTCAGTGGGCAAACCTCTCCCCTTTAGTTTACAGGTAAAGAAGTTATGTTCTAAAGAGGATAAGCATCACATACTTGTTCAGTCACAAAAACACTGAATGGGCGTGCAGAGATACACACCAAGTCCTATGACCAAGTTTATGGAACTGTTCTTTTTACTTCTCCAGCCATGCAATAGACTATATTTCAGGTTCTCCATGTGACTAGAAGTTTTTCATTTGTTTGTTTTGAAGATAAAGTCTATGTTTGTTGCAACCTCTTCTATAACCTAAAATGTTTAAGTTAAGAAGATTCCCCAAATTTATCTGGTTTTATCTTTTTATCTACTTGAGACAAGTCGGTCTGGTGCTTTCTCCATGAACAAACAGACAGCATTCAACTCCACTTTAACAACAGAATGCTTAATCCCTCTAATTGACAAAAACCTTAGCTACTCATTGGTGTTCTTCCTTTCACCGGAATTCAATAATTTGAACTTTGCTTATTACAACAATACTTTCAATACTTTTCACTACTTTTATTGATTTGCATTAAAACCCACCAAATGCCACATTCATTCTTCATTCCTTCATTGGTTAAAGATCATGTGTTTTACATTTAATACAGAACTTCCAGTAATTCCTGCTTATCTTCATTATTTTAACCCAAAGCCACGAAAAGTAACAAGTACCTGATTCACAGTTTAATTCAAAACACAAATGGTTCTTATTATATATATATATATATATATATAAAATAAGGACCATATATATATATATATATATGTAATAAGGACCATATATATATATATGGTCCTTATTTTATACAGGTAAAGGCTTGATCTGGTCATCTGTTCCTTAATAGTGTCCTATTTAGTCACCTAGGAGCTGAAAAGTAGACAATAGCCATTCTTATAATTCTGAAAAATGCAGTCATGAGTGGATGGAGAACTGAGTCTTATGATTTTTATTCTTATTTGGTTTCTAAATCCTTTTAATCATTATTACTGTGTGTTAGTCACTTAGTCGTGTCTGACCTTTTGCAACCCAAGGGACAGTAGCCCACCTGGCTCCTGTGTCCATAGAATTCTCCAGGCAAGAATACTGGAGTGGGTTGCCATTCCCTTCTCCAAATATGTAGTCTATACTCAGCTTTCTTTGTTTTCAGATTACATGCTCATAAAATTCTTTATTAGCAAATCTTATCACTCCTTCCTTACTAATATTCCCCATACCATAATTTAGACAGTCATTTTAACCTAGATTTTTATAAAAGTCCCTCAAATCATCTCAGTATCTTTTTTCTCCCTCCATGAGCTGCTCCATTATGCTGAAGATGAGCTATCAGAATGCTTTAACCTCTAGGAGACAAGACATGCCCAGACACCTCAAATTTACCACATGCTAAATAACTCTTTCTTCCTCTACTCCCCCACTCCCCTGGTCTGCCATGTCTCACTGAGTCTGGGTATTACCAAGTTAGCAACAATGAGTCATCTCTGATTATTCCCTCTTCCTCATCCCACACTTTTCTTCATTCATTCATCTATTCACTAAACAAATATTCAACACCCTAATTAAGTATCAAAATAATGCTAGGTACTACTCAATTTGTTCTTTTCACCAGATTTTTCTTTCTCTACTCACTTCGCCTAATGTCATAATTCTATTCGTCCTTCAGGAACAGTCCAAGTGATATTTGTAATTCCTATATGAACCTCTAATTTTTCCTCATCTTCCCCAAGATTGGTTTTCTCATGTGTCCAAAGAATCATTAATTTACATACTTCTGTTAAACCATGCAGTGCAGTTTGATTTGAATTGGAAAATTATCTATACCCCCTCTACTAGATTATAATGCCTCTAGAACAGTAAAATGCTTTATTTATCTTCAGGTTCCCATCAAGAAGTAAGTAGAGAGCTTCAAAGGTGAACTATCAATGTTAGTAGAGCATAGTAACAGAATGTTTGAGGAAAGGTCAGACTTTCTAATTCAGGCAAGAAAACAATCACGTGGGAGAAGGTAACTGGCAAGAATGGTTCATTTCTTGAGAAAAGAGTGATATAGTGGGCAGGTAAACAGGCAAAGACTCACTCAGGGAGCAAGACAACAAGTTGACTTTAAACACCGAGTCCAGGCAAAAACTAACAAGCAGGACTACATCAAACAAAAAGGCTTCTGCCCAACAAAGGAAACCAGCAAAAGGCAAAAATGCAGCCTACAGAATGGGAAAAAATATTTGCAAACCCATATCCACTAAGGGGTTAATGTCCAAAATAAAGAAGAAATTCACACAATTCAATACCAAAAAAATTAAAAAAACAAGTAACCCAATTTAAAAATGGACAAAGGACCTGAACAGACATTTTTCCAAAGACAGCACACATTTCAAGAAATACATGAAAAGGTGCTTAACATCAATAATCATCAAGGAAAAGCAAATCAAAAGCTCAATGATGTATCACGTCACACTTGTTTAAATGACTATTATCAAAATAAAGATAAAGAGAGAACAAATGCTTGTAAGCATGCAGAAGAAAAGGAACATTTGTACACTGTTGGGAACATAAATTGATGCAGCCACTCTAGAAAACAATATGGGAGGTTCCTTCAGAAATTAAAAATAAAATTACCATATGATAGAGTTACCTCATTTCTGGATATATAATTCCAAAAGAATTGAAATCAAGACCTCAATGAGATATTAGTACTCCTGTGTTCATAGGAGCATTATTCACAATAGCTAATGTATGGACAAAAACTAAGTGTCTGCCAATGATGAATAAAGAAAATATGTTATATAAGTATACAATGAAATATTCAGTTCAGTTGCTCAGTCATGTCTGACTCTTTGTGGTTCTATGAACTGCAGCACACCAGGCCTCCCTTTCCATCACCAACTCCAGGAGCTTGCTCCGGTGATGCCATCCAACTATCTCACACTCTATAGTCCCCTTCTCTGCCTGCCTTCAATCTTTCCCAGCATCTGGATCTTTTCCAAGGAGTCAGTTCTTTGCATCAGGCCAAAGTATTGGAGTTTCAGCTTCAGCATCAGTCCTTCCAATGAATATTCAGGACTGTTTTCCTTTAGAATAGACTGGTTTGGTCTCCTTGCAGTTCAAGGGACTCTCAAGAGTCTTCTCCAACACCATAGTTCAAAAGCATCAATTCTTTCAGCTTTCAGCTTTCTTTATAGTCCAAATCTCACTTTCATACATGACTACTGGAAAAACCATAGCTTTGACTAGATGGACCTTTGTTGGCAAAGTAATGTCTCTGTTTTTAATATGCTGTCTAGGTTGGTCATAGCTTTTCTTTCAAGGAGCTAGCGTCTTAACTTCATAGCTGCAGTCATCATCTGCAGTGATTTTGGAGCCTCCAAAAATAAAGTCTCTCACTATTTCTGCTGTTTCCGCATCTATTTGCCATGAAGTGATGGGACCAGATGCTATGATCTTTGTTTTCTGAATGCTGAGTTTTAAGCCAGGTTTTTCACTCTCCTCTTTCACTTTCACCAAGATACTCTTTAGTTCCTCTTCATTTTCTGCCATAAGGGTGGTGTCATCTGCATATCTGAGGTGACTGATATTTCTCCTGACAATCTTGATTCCAGCTTATGCTTCATCCAGCCCAGTGTTTCTCATGATGTATTCTGCATTTAAGTTAAATAAGCAGGGTGACAATATACAGCCTTGATGTACTCCTTTCCCAGTTTGGAACCAGTCTGTTGTTACATGTCTTGTTCTAACTGTTGCTTCTTGACCTGCATACAGGTTTCTCAGGAGGCAGGTAAGGTGGTCTGGTATTCCCATCTCTTGAATTTTCCATAGTTTGTTGTGATCCACACAGTCAAAGGCTTTGGCATAGTCAACAAAGCAGAAGTAGATGTTTCTCTGGTATTCTCTTGCTTTTTTGATGATCCAACAGATGTTGATAATTTGATCACTGGTTTCTCTGCTTTTTCTAAATCCAGCTTGAACATCTGGAAGGGTACGGTTCATGTACTGTTGAAGCTTGGCTTGGAAAATTTTGAGCATTACTTTGCTAGCATGTGAGATGAGCGCAAATGATGTGTGGTCATTTGGACATTCTTTGGCACTGCCTTTCCTTGGGATTGGAATGAAAACTGACCTTTTCCAGTTCTGTGGCCACTGCTGCATTTTCCAAATTTGCTGGCATATTGAGTGCAGCACTTTCATAGCATCATCTTTCAGTATTTGAAATAGCTCAACTGGAATTCCATCACCTCCACTAGCTTTGTTTGTAGTGATGCTTCCTAAGGCCCACTTGACTTCAGATTCCAGGATGTCTAACTCTGGGTGAATGATCACACCATCACGGTTATCTCTGTCATGAAGATCTTTTTTGTATAGTTCTCCTGTGTAGTCTTGCCACCTCTTCTGCTGTTAGATCCATACTATTTCTGTCCTTTATTTTGCCCATCTTTGCATGAAATGTTCCCTTGGTATCTCTAATTTTCTTGAATAGTATTTCTAATAAATGAAATATCATTCAGCCATAAAAAAGGAAATCCTGTCACTTGGTACAAAAATGAGTCAATCCATAGGACGTTATGCTAATTGAAATGTCAGAAAGAAAGAGAGAGAACTATTAATATCACATAGTATCACTTATATATGCAAAATTTTTCAGTAACAAGATAAATAAGGTCTGAAGATCTACATGGTGACTATAGTTGAGAACATGGTATTGTATACATCTGTTAAAAGAAAGGAACTTAAATGTTCTCACACACAAAACAAGTTAAATACAGAGAATACTTTCCTAATGTGTAACAGACCATCACACTGTACACTTTAAATATATCACATTTCATTTGTCAATTATACCTCAATAAAACTGGAGGGGAGGAGGGAATTGAACACTAGAGGCAGGAGAGGACTGAATCTCAGCAGCAACAAGTAAAAAGTCCAGTTACCAGGGATTGACCATTTCCAAGAGTACTTGGACACCACTGTGAAATTATTTATTTTGTTTACTTGCTAAGTCATGTCTAACTCTTTTCGCAACCCCATGGACTGTAACCTACCAGGCTCCTCTGCCCATGGGATTTCCCAGGCAAGAATACAGGAGTGAGTTGCCATTCCTTCTCCAGGAGACGATCCCAATCCAGGGATCAAACCCATGCCTTTTGCATTGGCAGGCAGATCCTCTACCACTGAGCCACCAGGGAAGCCCTTTAAACTCCTTAACTAGTTTTAAATGGCACTGTGAAGTGGGAATCAGGCTGAGATCACAAGCAAATCAGTGACCCCCAATCAAAAGGCCAAAAGCTAAAATCTGTAACATGGCCTAGAAATTTCTGAAAAATATGAACCCTGCCTCCATCTCCAGGCTCATCTGATATTACTGTCTATCAAGCACATCCTCTGAGTTTCAGCCATCCTAGCATCTAGTTTCTCCATGTGCCTCTCCCAGAATCTTCTATTATTTTTCCTTCTCTTCTCCTTATCTAGCTAGCTCCCATTTATTCTGTAGTTTTCCACTCAGGTAATTATAATTTCATTCACTTTTTCACCATAAAGGCAGTAACACTGTCTTAATTGGTGTGTGTATGTGTACGGGAGGTTGTAAAATATACAAAACAATTTTTATCTTCCTCATTTTAAAGGTTAAGTACATCCACACTGTTATACAACCAATCTCCAGAACTCATTTTATCTTACAAAACTGAAACTCTATACCCATTAAACAACAACCCCTTCTGCTGATAATTGGAAATTATCTTTCCACTTTCTGTCTCCATGAATTTAATAATTCTAGGTACCTCATTTAAGTGGAATCACAGTATTTGTCTTCTCTTTGTAACTGGCTTATTTTACTTAGTATAATGGTCATTCATATTGTAGCATACGTCAGAATTTCCTTTCTTTTAAGGCTGTTATTATATTCCATTTTACTTCCCAGGTGGTGCTAGTGGTAAAGAACCTGCCTACCAGAGCAGATTAAATGTAAGAGACATGGGTTCGATCCCTGGGGCAGGAAGATCCCCTGGAGGAGGGCATGGCAACCCACTCCAGTATTCTTGCCTGGAGAATCCCATGGACAGAGGAGCCTGGCGGGTTGCAGTCCCATGGGTTCACACAGAGTCAAACAAGACTGAAGCAACTTAGCATGCATGCATATTCCTCAGGGAAATCAACCCTGAATATTCATTGGAAGGACTGAGGCTGAAGCTGAAGCTCCAGTACTTTGGCCTCCTGATGTGAAGAGCCAACTCACTGGAAAAGATTCTGATGCTCAGAAAAATTGAGGGCAAGAGAAAAAGGGGGCAACAGAGGATGAGATGGTTGGAATGCCATGATCAACTAAATGGACTTGATTTTGAGCAAACTCCAGGAGATAGTGAAGGACAGGGAAGCCTGGTGTGCTGCAATTCATGGGGTTGCAAATAGTCAGACATGACTGAGCGACTAAACAACATATCACATTATACGTATATGCCACATTTTATCTCTTCATCCACAGGTGGACACTTGTGTTGTTCCCACTTTTTGGCTACTATGAACAATATTGCTATGAATATAAGTGTACAAAATTTCAAGACCTTGCTTTCAATTCTTCTGGATATATACCAAGAAATGTAATTGCTAGATCATATGGTAATTCTATTTTCAACTTTTTGAGAAACTGCCATACTGTTTTTCATAGCAGCTGTACCATTTTACCTTCCCACCAATCGTGCATAAGTGTTCCAATTTCTCTTCATCCTCGCCAACACTTTGTGTTTTTTTTTTTAAATCTAATGGGTGTGACTTAGTATTAATCATCTTTTAAATCATCCACATCATCAAGTTCATGCCCAATAAGATAATAAATATTCAATAAATACATATGGAGTTAAATTGGCAAAAAGTTCAGCTCAGAAGCATCCAAGGAGAACAGATACACATCACACGGAATGATCCTATCTCAAGGGAGCTTGGAGGACAGCCCACTTTGCTCTCACTTGCAGCTATGCTAACACAACTTCTAGCTTCCTGCTTTCTCATTTGAGGTGTTTTAAACTATGTAGACACATTTACAACACTAAGATGGGAGATTTCAAAAATAAATATGAAATTCTTTTTTTTTTCTCAGTCAAACAAAGCAGTCATTTTTCTGTATCTATCTTTCTCTATGTATACATCCTATTGTGTTAAGTTTACATATGAGCAGCAAATATGGGGGAGAATAATAGCCAAGCTGTCCTAGGGATAAATTGCATCTATTATTACAAACAAATTTTTAAATTGCTTCAAATTAAGTGCTGAGGGACTATATCACAGAAGGTCTTGATCTTTTCTTGTGGGTCAGACTTCATTTGTGATTTCTGTTAAAATAAGAACAATGAGGCATTCAGAATTTCTTACTACTGTTTGAATAGAATATTGGATATTTGTGGATTAGTCTTCTGACACTCAATACAAGGACAGCATTTGGTTCATTTAAGCTCATAAGTGTCTGCACAGCATAATTAAAATTATATTTGCAAACTATTGTAGGGAATATAATGACGTTTTTGTGTATCTTTCTCTACCTGTATATTTATTGTGTTAAGTTTTCAGAGCAGCACGTAAACTTTTCTATAACTAGGCAATAATTAACTCAATCAAGATACACTAATTAATCTCCTGCTAAATATAAACACTGTGCTAGGCTCAATGGGGTTACAAATATGAACTCAAGGACTTAACTTGATTCCAACAGGTAACATACCATCTGGGAATAACCAAGTCTGTAGAAGTTCTATACCAGAAAAAGTTTAAAGTTTTTTAAACACAGTGGTCTAACTGTAAAGGATAAGTTACAGAGAATCTAACAGCCATCTATTACATAGTTAGTGAAATGATTTGATCCTCAAGAATCTTTGATTCTAAAGACTTAAAAATCAAATATTGTGCCTCCATTGTTCCATCTATGAGTTTGAATAAAACTCGTTCAGCAGTCAACATAGACAAGAAACACTAACATACTGGAACTGTTCTTTCAATCTTTAGTTTAGTTTTAGTTGCTAAGTTGTGTCTGACTCTTTGCAACCCCAAAGAGGCTCCTGCCAGGCTCCTCTGTCCATGGGATTTTCCAGGCAAGAATACTGGAGTAGCTTTCCATTTCCTTCTCCAGAGAATCTCCCTGACCCAGGGACTGAACCCTGGGTTTCAATCTATAATAATGCAAAATGTTGGAAATTGAAGTGAAAGCATGAAAGCTTAACGAACCCATTGAATCATTCAAAATAGTGTTCACAGAAGTGTTCTCCTGTGGACTATCATACATTCCAGTTCACAACTAAAAAAGCAATCATGAATAGTAGCAGGAGGAGTAAAAATATACCTATCAGAACGCAAACTAACATGCACTTAGGATTTATGGAGTGTAGTATTACATGAATGAGGAGAAAACATAATCTATTTATCAGTGTCACCCATTTTCCAACAAAGAAGATAATAATCAAAACATGATATCCACACAACAAAAAAACCCATAAACAGGTCTGCCAGCCATTATTTCTGCAATTTTTTCCTTGTCTGGTAACATGGTGGGCAATTACTGTTTATCAAGGTCTTGTTGCTGGTGCAGTGTGTGCTCATCACTCAACAGACATCATATTATCATTGAAAGGTGTTGAAACCTGTTCCCTATCTCCTTTCAACATTAGGTGTTCTTTCAAGTAGCAATACAGGTGGCTAGATAATTCAGTTCAGTTCAGTCGCTCAGTCGTGTCCGACTCTTTGCAACCCCATGAATCGCAGCACGCCAGGCCTCCCTGTCCATCACCAACTCCCGGAGTTCACTCAGACTCACGTCCATTGAGTCCATGATGCCATCCAGCCATCTCATCCTCGGTCATCCCTTTCTCCTCCTGCCCCCAATTCCTCCCAGCATCAGAGTCTTTTCCAATGAGTCAACTCTTCGCATCAGGTGGCCAAAGTACTGGAGTTTCAGCTTTAGCATCATTCCTTCCAAAGAAATCCCAGGGTTGATCTCCTTCAGAATGGACTGGTTGGATCTCCTTGCAGTCCAAGGGACTCTCAAGAGTATTCTCAAACACCACAGTTCAAATGCATCAATTCTTCAGCACTCAGCCTTCTTCACAGTCCAACTCTCACATCCATACATGACCACTGGAAAAACCATAGCCTTGACTAGACGGACCTTAGTCAGCAAAGTAATGTCTCTGCTTTTGAATATACTATCTAGGTTGGTCATAACTTTTCTTCCAAGGAGTGTCTTTTAATTTCATGGCTGCAGTCACCATCTGCAGTGATTTTGGAGCCCAAAAAAATAAAGTCTGACACTGTTTCCACTGTTTCCCCATCTATTTCCCATGAAGTGATGGGACCAGATGCCATGATCTTCGTTTTCTGAATGTTGAGCTTTAAGCCAACTTTGTCACTCTCCTCTTTCACTTTCATCAAAAGGCTTTTTAGTTCCTCTTCACTTTCTGCCATAAGAGTGGTGTCATCTGCATATCTGAGGTGATTGATATTTCTCCCGGCAATCTTGATTCCAGCTTGTGTTTCTTCCAGTCCAGCGTTTCGCATGATGTACTCTGCATATAAGTTAAATAAGCAGGGTGACAATAGACAGCCTTGACGTACTCCTTTTCCTATTTGGAACCAGTCTGTTGTTCCATGTCCAGTTCTAACTGCTGCTTCCTGACCTTCATACAGATTTCTCAAGAGGCAGGTTAGGTGGTCTGGTATTCCCATCTCTCTCAGAATTTTCCACAGTTTACTGTGATCCACACAATGAAAGGCTTTGGCATAGTCAATAAAGCAGAAATAGATGTTTTTCTGGAACTCTCTTGCTTTTTCCATGATCCAGCGGATAATTAGAAAATGAAATATTTAAAAGCCTTAATTTCTGCTGGACTGACTTCATTTTCTTCATATACAATTTCTTATTCTGATTTCTGGGTCTTTCTTCATGCTACAGGGTGTATCTTCTGTAACCCCTCTACCAGCACTTCTATGACAACCCTGTCAGCACTCTTAACTTTCTCTAACTCACTTCATTCTCCAAGCCAAACATCACTTTAAGTTCCTATAAACTCAAACTTATAGACTTTATAAACATAGTATCATAAGCTTGTGCTTTAGCCTCTACATTTCACATGCTTCAACAGTGCACGTTAAAGCTTGTTATTCATCTTAAACTACTGTACAAAAACATGAGACACACAAGTATGAAAGTGAAGTCGTTCAGTCGTGTCCAACTCTTTGTGATGCTGTGTACTATAGCCTACCAGGCTCCTCCATCCATGGGATTCTCCAGGCAAGAATACTAGAGTGGGTTGCCATTTCCTTCTGCAGGGGATCTTCCTGACTCAGGAATCAAACCAAGATCTCCCTTATTGCAGGCAGACGCTTTACCCTCTGAGCCACCAGGGAAGCCCTGAGACATACAACACGGGCCTCAGTTTCAGTGCCATTGCTTAAAGTCCTACATTCAACATTTTGAGCTTCTTGTGTTTATTTGGAGATACACACACACACACATATATACATACATATATATGTACATACATACATACACCTGCTTTGCTTTTGTTTTAGAGATAATGTGATTTAATGATAGTAATAATCACAGTAGCTTCCAATGAGAACTTACTGTCTCAGTCACTGTGCTAATCATTTTACGCATATTTTTTCAGTCATTGAAACCCTGCTCTTCAGTTAAGTTGGTATGAGGATAATTATTTCAATTAACTATATTAGGAAACTGATAGAGAAAAGGTTAAGGAATTTGCCCTAGAATCCCTATCTCTGTGAATTCACATCTTCTAGAGATGATATCTGTAGTAAAGGGTGGAACTAGTGCTGTCTTTAGAGACACACAAAATTAACTGATTTCAAATACCTTCTCTGCCCCTCACAAGCTATCTTACCCTAGGTGAGTTCACGAGCCCCTTTGAGCCACATTTCTTCATCAAGAAAACAATGTGATTGTAAGTATTAACAGGAATTATGGATAAAACACAAAAAGGTGACTGTCATACAGAAATATTTAGCCAGTTATATTTCTTCTTCCCTTTTTCTTCAAGTCAAGAAATATCTTTATGACACTGGTATGCCCTTCTGTTCCTAGTACAATAATGGTACCATAAGTAATCCATAAATGTTTTGTGACTCAACAATATGCATTTTTTATTTTTAAGAAAAAATATATACTCAAATAGTAAGCAGTTTAAAGGTTTTTTAAAAACTATTTTGAAAAACTACTTTAAACTTCTTTTCTTCCTTACTTCAGAATCTATTACCCATCACTGACTATATACCAAGAATATGAAAACCTACAATGTAACAGGATGTCTAGAGAAAAACTCAGTGACTGACTGCAAAGTGAAAGTGAAAGTGAAGTTGCTCAGTTGTGTCGGACTCTTTGCGACCCTGTGGACTGTAGCCCACCAAGCTCCTCCGTCCATGGGATTCTCCAGGCAAGAACACTGGAGTAGGTTGCCATTTCCTTCTCCAGGGAATCTTCCTGGCCCAGAGATCAAACCCAGGTCGCCCACATTGCAGGCAGACGCTTTAACCTCTGAGCCACCAGGGAAGTCTGACTGACTGCAAAGGAGAACCCTTACCCAGCAGGGGGCTATTAGACTGCTATGAAAATACAGGATCTGGTCTGTTTGCCCAAGTCTTACTTTACACACTGTGTAAGATAGCAATGTATAAGAGGCATGTATCCATCAACATCTCAAGTGAAAGATCAACTAGGTACTGAGTGAAAAAAATAAATGAAGACATATACCTGATTAACAACGAACACATAGTCTAATAGAGAAAACATATATGACATAATGTGGTAAACACTTTTTAAAAGGTACAAAAATAATAATATGATGGCACAAATGAGGGAGATAGTCACTAAGCTTGAAGGATCAGAAAACTCAATACACATTTGAATTTGGCCCTTTAAAAGCATACAAGTTCACAGGCAAAGAAGGAGACAAAGGGATATTCCATATGGAGAAAACTGTGAGAACGAAGGCACAGGTGCATGAAAACATTACAATGTATTAAATTCAGAGGATGTCAAGAAATCCAATATGGCTAAATAAAAGGGCAAATAAAGATGTATTATCAGAGATAGGACCGGAAAGGAGCATACAGTCAGACGCTGAAGACTGCCAACTAAGGGATGTCACTCCCCTCTTCTACAAGAATTAAGTCATTAGCCACTGTACTGATGACCTTCAAAACACCCTGAAAGGAATTCAGGACAGATGTTAGGAATGAGATACTGTGTTCTGGGAAAACTAGCAAAACAATCTTTCAGACAGATATTTTCAGGAGAAAACTTAATGAACACAAATTCTTGCACATTCCTGTACTAAGAAAAATGTTAACTAAGATAGCTGCTCCTTGTGACTAGCAGCAACCTTCTGTCTGGATGTGTGCTTGATTACATGTGTGTTCCACCAAAATCGCGTATATATAGACCTCACCCCACCTCTTACCTCTTCAGAACAATTTCTCAGCTATCTGAGAGGCTGTTTCCTGGGCCAGAGTCCCTCAGTAAGACACTGAAGAGATTCAACTCACAGCACTTAAATTGTACAGTCTTTTTTTCCAGTTGACAAGACCCTGATAGCCATGCTAAGAAGCACAGTCATAGGAGAAATTTGGGCTCTACCATTTTGAACCCAGAGAATATATTTTACTCTGCCATTTTAATCCAGATGTACACCAAATTTCTGTACCTTTGTTGTTAAAATATATATGTGTTTGTGTGTGTATGCATGTGTATGTGTACTGAATAAAATACTATTCTTTATTTATCCTTAGCACTAAGAATAAAAAAGGATAAAGAATAAATCAATAATCCAATGATAACAGAAATTACTGGTAGAGATCATCAAATGAGAATAGAACGGACAATGACTAAAAGTGTTCATGATAAAACTTGTCAGCAACTAAAAATTGATTGAAGAATCCAATTTTCTTAATTTATATATATTTTTGCTTCCCAAATATTGGGCTTTTAAAAAGTAATGGCCACAAAAGAAAAAATATAATGTCAGAAGCTGTAATTTATTAAATATGATAAGAACAAAGCTAGCTATCAAAGATACACAAAGTTAAATTAGCAAAAGGGGGATAACACATGTGAAATATAAGAAGTAAATCAATGTAGTCAATATAACATTTTCCTTTCAGAAGTTATGGTGTTAAGAATGAAATTGCAGCTCAAACCCAGAGCCTGAAGGACTTTACAATAGTCAAAGGAACTTGGTTATAACAAAAACTAAGGTCTTCTACAAGAAAATGACATAACGGAAGCACTTTTTAAAGAAAATTAGTTACCAAACCTGCATTAAGTCCCTACTGGGCCAGGATAGAGGAGTTGTTAAGTGGTTACAGAAACCACAGTCAACAATTAGCAAGCTCCTGCAAAAAGCATCATGAACACCCAAACTAGAATGGCTGCATTGCAAACAGAGAAGAAAAAATCCAAAAGGGTTTAGACAATGGGAAAAAAAAAAAAAAGATCCTCAGTGATTCATTTTAAACAAGTAAAACAAACAAATGAAAAGCGAGCAAGTTGAGGAACATTTCTTCTGGTACATCTGCCTTTAGACCTAGGAACTCCAAAAATGAGAAGGTAACCCCTACAGCTAGTGGCTCATTAATTCTAGATGAATCAAGATTGAAAAAAGTTACTGGATACAGAAAAACATGTCATTAGTGAACTTAAAGAATGAAAAGAAGAATTGGAGGATATGGAAAGCAGGGCAAAATAAGGAGTGACAAAATTAGTGGAAAAAGAATAACGAGTGATTGGAAGTCAAAGACAATGTATGTTGAATATTCATCCAAAAATCACATGAGAAAAGGTGATCAGAGATTTTCTTTAGAAAAAGAAAAGAAAAAAAGAAAGCTTACCTGGGTCTTTAAAGATGGGAAGGAATCAGAAAATGGTAAATTATACAATATTCTTGAATGTATTCCATCTTGTTATCAATATTATGAGAAGAGAAATTAATAGAGGAAAATAAGTTACATCCAAAAATAAATCAAGCACCAGGGTGAGGGCATCAGTATTTATAGAGAACAACTTAAGAAGGGAGGACCTTAAATTAGCTTGGTTGACTTAATTTCACTCTCCTAGCCCTTGCAAAGTTGTATGGATCCTAAGTCCATATATTAAAACATGTGCAGTTAGAATTCACAGCTTGCATTTTCCTTTCTTGGCCAAATCCTTACTGATGGGCAAAGAAGGTATTTGGTCTGGATAACTTGGGGAAGCTAGAAATGGGGAAAGAACTAAGCAGTAAACAAAAAATACAGAATGAAGAATCTGTAATGCAATGGGAACAAGTAGAAAGACTTTTCTAAAAGATTGAATCATTTGTACCTAAGAACAAACTGATAATTGGAAATAGATATTATTGACAGCAGTAAATCATTTGGAGGACTAGCTGGGCATAAGGGCATGAGATGTCAAGAGAAAGAAGCATACAAGAACTATCTGAGGGGAAGTAGGAGGAGTAACCATTAAACCAGGATCAACTGGATTACAGATCCATGATAGGAAGTAGAGGATGTATCTTACACAAAAATCGAGTGATCCAAATGAAATAACCCATGCTTTAGAAATTATCTCCCCACCTACCTCAATATTCCATTCAAATACTAGCACCAGAAAACAGAGCACTTTATTATCATCCCAAGGTGAAAATATTCATGTGAATTGTATAAAAGAACAGATTTTCCTCATCAAGCATATAATACCCATTAAGATAAATGCATGTTTTTAATACACCTATCAAAAACAGATTATAGATACTACTACTAAAAGTCCTTGAGTTCATTTCTTCTACTTAGCAGCAGACACAGGAATGCAAATTAAAAGTACACTACAAAAATGCTATAAGTTTCAAGTGCCTCTAATCTACTCCCTTATATAACAATCAAGGGGAAAGAATACTTCATATCTCATTTTTATTACATGTTGCAAAGGTAGATAAGTTGTGATGTCCTTAGAAAATACCATTTAGATTATTATTTTTTAATTACAGGTTAACACAGTGGTTTCTAACCTCATTTTCATATTAGAATCATATGGGGAATTTTACAAATTCCAAATCACAGTCTACCATCTATAGCAATTAAATCACAACCTCTGGGTTTGAGGCACAAGCATCATTATTATTTGAAGTTCCCCACGGGATCCCAGTGTGCAGACAGGTTGGAAACCATTGTTAATACAGAACTCCTTCAAGGAAACCTGATTAGCCCTTGAGAATAGCAGCTCTCAGACTCTGCTGCACACTAGGATGATCTGGGAACTTCTTAAATCCCTAGAACTTGGCTGCACCCCAGACTAATTTAATTATAAACTTGGGGAGATGAAAGCCAGTCATTAGTTGTTTTTTAAAGCTCCAAATGTATGGCCAAGTTTAAGAATCAACGTGGCTTGTAAAAGTAATCATAATCATTAGATGTCTAGAGGGGAAAAAGCTTTATTTTTTAATGTAATAATTCTTATTAAAACTCTCCAGAAAAGGAAGAAGAACAAGAATGTGTATTATGTAAAAATAATGATGCTGTAGTAAGCAGATCAGCTATTATGTTAACAGTATTAAAAATTAAGACAGCTGCAGAAAAAGACTAAGCAAGACAAAGGGAGAAGAAGGAATGTAACCCATTGCATTTAAAGAGGTGTAATTGAATTTCTCAGTCTCTACATAATTAAAATATGTGCCTGGCCTATTCACTACTCTTGCCAAACATGTAAGTCTACAGAAAGCTTAAAAAAAAAGAAGTTTAGTGGTAGAAAAAAGTTTCCAAATACTCAGATATGTAAATTGGGTGACCCAATAACTTCAAAGCCAGTAAAGGTCATTTCTCATCTCTCACTCTCATTCTAATCAGTCATTTCTGGCCACTCTTTGATTTTCCTGAAAATTAGCTAAGTAAGAACAAAATGTATATTACATTTCAAATGCAATGGAAGGGTGACTGAATTAAATGATTTGATGATATAACTTTTAAATGTTTATTTAATCTTCACCTTTATGTAAATATCTTTCAATGGAAGGTATAAGTATCATTTAAAACAGATTTTATAAACTATAATTAGATGTGCTGTCAGATGGGAAGACAAATTAAAAGTGCAATTCACACTGTTACAGCAGCAATGCCACCCAGAACAGCTGATCTTCTCCACGATGCTCACAGCAGAATGAAATCCAGTCTCTACAGCTTATGTGATAAGACACTGGCAAGGATACTAGCATTTGAATTATTAATCAATGCAGTTTCCTTTGGTGAAAAAGACTCATGTGCTACAAAAATGGAGGAAAGATTTTTTTTTTCACCAGTTGCAAACTGACTGCTTGGTCCAAAAATAAAAAGTCTCATCAGGTCATCTAAACAACAGCTAGGCTCAGTGCTCAAGCGTGCTCAGTTGTTTCCAACTCTTTGCAACCCCATGGACTATAGCCCACCAGGCTCCTCTGTCCCTGGAATTTTCCAGACAAGAATTCCTGAGCAGGTTGCCATTTACTCCTCCTGGGGATCTTCCGGACCCAGAGATTGAACCCATTGTCTCCTGGGTCTCCTACATCGGCAGGCAGATTCTTTATCACTAAGCCACCTGGGAAACCCCAACAGCTATGCATGCAATACCAATTGGCAGCACATGGTTATGACAAAGTTATGTGCAAACAATCTATACAGCTGCTGGTGGCCAGAGCAGACTGCTCCTTATGTCTCTAAGGCATATTCATTATTTTCAATTAAAGTTGCAACCTGCTTTCCCCCTGAACGCAGGAAACAAACTCATATGAAGGTATCCTCCTTATACCCAGAGGATAGAAAGCATCCTATCACCAGACTTAAAGAATTCAAAGCTAAGAAAGCTGCATAAACAAACTTATTTCTTCCCTAGTCAGCTAGCCTAAGCACTAGCACCTTTGCTTTGTTAAATCTTCACAAATAACTGGTTCTTTGTCTAGTAATGATATACAGCCTGCTTTAGTCACTTTGGGGGGGGTCTCATTTCCATGAGACTTCTGGGCAAATCAGTTAATTTTTTTTAACATGTGACCTGTTTCAACTTAATTATTAGAGCAGCCAAAAAGAATTCAAGAAGGCAAAGGGGAACAAATTTCCACCTGCCCAACACAGCCAACCATTTGGGGAGAATTCAGCCATTGTTATAAATGTAAATCCCTAGTCTAAAGCCAGATGAACCAAGAAATTTTTAAATTATCTGCAATTTCTAATGCAAAGGTAGGTGCAGTTCTAGATATTAGCAGTCTTATCCTGAAACATCGAGAGGAATTCAAGAGGCAAACCTTTAAAAATCATTTTCCCACTTCACCAGCTTAGACAAAACTTTCATAGATGAAAAAGTCAAAGATGATATGATTTGACCTTTCAACCTCTTCATTGAGCCACTGTTGAATTCACTAGGCACCCAATCATTAGATAAATATTTTTTCCAACAGCCTGAGTTATTGTTAACTAAACAAGGAGGTCATTAAACTGAGGTGGCTCAAATGCCATGGGGGGGTTCTATGGAACCTACTCAAAATCTAAGCCTGTAAATGTCTCAGAGCTACAAGATCAAAGCTTAAAGAACAAGCAATCACAAACAGCCAACTAGGCATTAAGCCATAGCCAAGCAAATAGTTTACTTTCTTTGTCTCCACACCTTCTGCTCTTAAGTTTTTCCCTGGCTCCTGTAGGAAGAGCATTCCTAACTACTTCTATTTAATAACTTTGATGCTGCCAAATTGGAATAGATTTTTTACTCAATTAGACTCCAAAAAATTTTAATATGCTTCAGTTTATCTCACAACATACATAACTCTGAAAATAAAAATCTTAAAAACAATTTTTAAATGGACTATCCTAGCTGTTAAAAGAAACACACATGATTCAACTCAGTTTTTACTTTGAATCTGGTCAGCAACGTTTATTACAATTCAAACATTATAAGGAAAATAATATTGTTAGGTAGGTAGAATAGGGAAAAGGAGTCCAAAATGGCGGTGGCTAAAAGACAAAGGGAAAAGCCCGCGAAAATAGAACAAATAAAGGTCCGAGGACCGGAGTGAGGACCTCAGGTAAAACAAACACTCCTGGCTGGCCCAATTTACATAGGACAGGCCCAGGGAGAGATAAACATATAAAAAGAGGAGCCAAAACTAGCTCTCTCTCTCTCCCATGCGCTGGGGCGCTCTTCTCCTCTCGTCTTTGGATCGACGTGCCCTCATGCCTCAAAGATGGATTTTCCTATCTTCTAAATAAAATAGAGCTGTAACAGTAACACTGAGCTGTAACACTGAGTTGTCTAAGAGCTATAACATGGTCTGTTCGAGACCTGAGACCTGTAACACAGTCTATTCAAGACCTGAGAGCTGTGACACGCCAAGGGGGCTTTAATGTCCGTCACTCCAAATCTCTGTTGGGACGAAACAAAGAACAGAGGAACATACACTCGTGTGACAATATAAAAACCATTCATTTTAAGCACAAAACATTTTGCAACTTTTCCTATGAACTTGCTTTATAAATTTAATATATTTTAATCCAAGTGAAAGACAAACTTCTCTGCCCAGGCTTCATTAAATGGTTGATATGATCAATATTTCAATTCTTCTCTTAGCAAAATCTGTGGACAAATAAAACATTTCATCTCCAAATTTTAAAATGGTTCTAAATTGCTAATACTAAAAAAAAGCATTTTTAATTATCTCCTTCTCTAAAAGATGGTCTAGGCTCTTTGTATTCACACTAGAAATATAAAAGCTCTAGCAAATTGCCTTATTGCTTGATTTTCCTATTTGATGTTGTTCACCAAGTAAGCACTGAATGTCCTGTCTTCCACTGCAAAGCTCAGACATTGGATGTGCTGCTGTCAGCAAGCCCTTTCTGACTGAAACCTCTTCCTTCATGAAACTCATTCAGTAACCCTGAACCTGGCCTCTAAAAAGAACATCGTATTTGCGCATCTTATAGTTGGTAGACCAAGGAAGTAAAATTGTCACTCTTTTCAAAAGCAGAGCTTTCTCGTGGCTGCATTCGTTTAACTCTACAAGTCTTTGTCATTTCCTAGAGTATATGGCCACTCTTTCCCTTTGTCTCTTTCACCACAAATCAATGCACAACAGCCACTTTTGTGAACAGTCTTTCAGCCAGGTTCTTAATAATGCTAACATAGTGGTGTCCTCATTCTTCTGCTCAGTTCTCAGACATCCTTTGATTGTTGCAGGGTAAAGGGAAAAGGAAGGATCATAATACAGATTTCAGTAGACTAAGAGTTTGCCTTCTTTTTGATTAAGAATTTATTTTTCAGGAATCATGAAAACATCATAGCTCAGTTGGTAAAGAATCCACCTACAATGCAGGAGACCTCGGTTTTACTCCTGTGTCAGGAAGATCCCCTGGAGAAAGGATAGGCTACCCACTCCAGTTTTCTTGGGCTTCCCTTGTGGCTCAACTGGTAAAGAATCCTCCTGCAATGTGGGAGGCCTGGGTTCGATCCCTGGGTTGGGAAGATCCCTTGGAGAAGGGAAAGGCTACCCACTCCAGTATTCTGGCCTGGAGAATTCCATGGACTGTATAGTCCATGGAGTCCCAAACTGTTGGACACAACTGAGCGACTTTCACTTTCATGAAAACAGCCCCTCAACACTCTCTATGGTAAGGGTGTCAGAAGCAGTGAAGGAGGGCAGAATTTACCTCAAATATGTCTCCTTGCCACAAGGATTATTTTAGGGTACTGGTTATTTTTAAGAAATAGCAGACATAGGAAATGCTCTTGAAAACCAAGTAGAAGTTACCCTTTTGTAAGAGATATTTACCAGGGAAGTCTCCATTTATAACAACATCTCCCTTTCCATACCAGGAGGAGGAGGATGTTTAAATCTCTAGAATCTCTCTCTTATCAGTGGAAAAGACATAAATTTAAATCCACATAACAATCCTACCCTTGATTGCTGTGTTTCCCCTGGTAACCTCCCAAAACTGACCTCCCCTCTCTCTCCCAATATCTCCTTTGTCTTTCTCTGAAGAAAGTATTTAAGGAGGTAGCTTGAGTCATTTGGGGAAGTCACTTAGTTTTCCTACCTATCTCCCTTGTATATAAGAAGTAAACAAATCATCTGCTGTTTGTTTTTGTCCTGTTAATCTATTATTTAAGAACCTAGAAGGGTAGAGGAAAAATTATTATTTTTCCTTCCCCATGGCAGCATTACAGAGATTTTTTTAGCAATGAATTTTTACTGAGCTGTGTGATTTTGGGCAAGTTTCTTAGCTTCCTTGTACCACATTTTCCCATGTGGAAATAAATGTAATATTGCTCTCTCAAGAGGAGGTGGATTAAAAGGCATGATATACACAAAATACCCTGCCCCTCTGAGGAACTGTCAAATTAAATTAGTCCTTACTTTGAAAGGAGAATTTAATAATGATCTCCGAAAAGCCTAACACCCTCTAAAAATGACTTCTAAAATTACTTTGCTGAACCCAGGAGCTGCATTCATCATACACATCGTATCCCACATTCCAAGATATACATCTATTAATGTCACAATATTTTGTAACAAATACTCTAAATGGGGGACGTAATATTTTCAAAATGAACATGAATTTTGAAATTGAAAACAAAGGATTTTCAATTCCTATATCAGAAAGAAGATGTGACATACATCTTTGTCAGAGAGAAGTACTGGGGTGAGGAGAATAAAGAACAAACAACCCACAGGTCAAACATACCCTCACACGCAATAACCTGGTGGTCCTTGTGACGCTTCAGTTCAGTTCAGTTCAGTGCAGTCGCTAAGTCATGTCTGACTCTTTGCAACCCCGTGAACTGCAGCAAGCCAGGCCTCCCTGTCCATCACCATCTCCCGGAGTTCACGCAAACTCACGTCCATTGAATCGGTGATGCCATCCAGCCATCTCATCCTCTGCCGTCTCTTTTTCCTTCTGCCCCCAATCCCTCCCAGCATCAGAGTCTGTTCCAATGAGTCAACTCTTTGCACGAGGTGACCAAAGTACTGGAGTTTCAGCTTTAGCATCAGTCCTTCCAATGAACACCCAGGGCTGATCTCCTTTAAAATGGACCGGTTGGATCTCCTTGCAGTCCAAGGGACTCTCAAGAGTCTTCTGCAACACCACAGTTCAAAAGCATCAATTCTTTGGCGTTCAGCTTTCTTCACAGTCCAACTCTCACATCCATACATGACTACTGGAAATACCATAGCCTTGACTAGACAGACCTTTGTTGGCAAAGTAATACCTCTGCTTTTGAATATGCTATCTAGGTTGGTCATAACTTTTATTCCAAGGAGTAAGTGTCTTTTAATTTCATGGCTGCAATCACCATCTGCGATGATTTTGGAGCCCCCCAAAATAGAGTCTGAGGCTGCTTCCACTGTTTCCCCATCTATTTGCCATGAAGTGATGGGACCAGATGCCATGATCTTCGTTTTCTGAATGTTGAGCTTTAAGCCAACTTTTTCACTCTCCTCTTTCACTTTCATCAAGAGGCTTTTGAGGTCCTCTTCACTTTCTGCCATAAGGATGGTGTTATCTGCATATCTGAGGTGATTGATATTTCTCCCGGCAATCTTGATTCCAGCTTGTGCTTCTTCCAGCCCAGCATTTCTCATGATGTACTCTGCATATAAGTTAAATAAGCAGGGTGACAATATACAGCCTTGACATACTCCTTTTCCTATTTGGAACCAAACTGTTATTCAATGCCCAGTTCTAACTTTTGCCTCCTGACCTGCATATAGGTTTCTCAAGAGGCAGGTCAGGTGGTCTGGTATTCCCATCTCTTTCAGAATTTTCCACAGTTTACTGTGATCCACACAGTGAAAGGCTTTGGCATAGTCAATAAAGCAGAAATAGGTTTTTCTGGAACCCTCTTGCTTTTTCCATGATCCAGTGGATGTTGGCAATTTGATCTCTGGTTCCTCTGCCTTTTCTAAAACCAGCTTGCACATCTGGAAGTTCACAGTTCCCGAATTGCTGAAGCCTGGCTTGGAGAATTTTGAGCATTACTTTACTAGTGTGTGAGATGAGTGCAACTGTGCAGTAATTTGAGCATTCTTTGGCATTGCCTTTTGCTTAGTGTCTATCAAAGGTGAAGATGTCTTGGACTCAGCTGGGGAGCATTTAAGTCTATGTGGATAAAATGCAGATTTCTGGCCCTCCACGTAAACCACTGAATTGGAACCTAGGGAGCTGGGGGGAAGGGTAAGACCCTAGAAATTCACATTAGACAAGAACCCCCTCTGAGGCTCAGTGTCCTCACCAGTGACTACAAAGCCGTAGTCCATGCACTGTACTCCAAGAAAATGGAAGAACTGAAGTCTCATGTGAACAGTAGTTATGCTTACTGACTCTTGCCTAATCTTGCCTATATTTGTGTGGCATTTCAAACTAGGCACACATGGTCAATATTTCCTAAATGAACCCTTGCAACTACCTCCAATCAGAAAAACCAAAAGCTTAGCTCTCCAGTAACCAAGACTGTGTATGAAATTCATTTTCATGAGAGAATGCACTTCACTTGTTCAGTGCTAAACTATAATAGGTTATAATGTGAAACTAAATGACATTTGCCATTTTCTTACAAATAGCTTGATGTTATGCCCTCTTGGTATCAAATGAATTACCATCAAAATGAATTCTGGTCAAACAAACTCCTCCAAACACCAGTTACTTTGTTATTGTGCAGTACAGTTGTATAATTACCCTGCCACTGCAGAGCACTAACCACATAATTAGTTAAATAGTAATTATCCTTTGAGGAACCAATAACTAAGTGGAATCTGTGTATGAGAAAAGGAATCACTGCCTTACTGGATCAACAAGGGAAAGAAATCTTCAATGAAGGTTTAAAAATTAATCCACTAAAGAATATCTCAAAATCATGGATTTTAGATATTACTTAAATAATATGAATAAAATGAATACTTAAGTAATATTAATGAAAAAGAAACAAAGTCAAATAGAGAAAATGTGTTGAAAAGATGATTTATTTTCTGTATTATCATTTCAGAATGGAAAACTGACTGCATAAGTTCACCTTTTCTACTTAAAAATGCTGAACTCAAAGTGTATCTATGTACCTGGGCATAGAAAGAGTGGGAAAGAGGGAGGTAATATATGTTCTAGTAAGTCACTGAAGTACTGCCCATAAAATGTCCTGAATTGGATAAAATGTCATTCAAATTGGAAAAGGAAGGGGCGTTCATAAGGAGGAAGTTAAGAAAATAACAGAGAAAATAAGAAAAGTGAAAGAAAAAAGAAAAATCAATCTCAAAGAGAAAAGCGCTATGAACACAATGTAAGTGTACAGCATGGCCCTCACCCCAGGCAGCCCATCATGGCAGTAAAAGCACCCAGAAGGAAGCCAGTTAGTGAAAGATGCAGAAATGGGGAACCTGATGGGAAGAAAAGTCTCACAAAGGAATCATCATGGAAATAGAGAAATAAAAAGGAAAAATGAGCAGCCAGCCCTTCAAGTCCATTCCCCTCCCCACATTCTGTAGGCGAGCCCTACTAAACTTGTGTTCTCTGAAAAAATACTTTAAATGCCATACTGCCAAGAGGCATCATTGTGAATGTTTGTTTAGAAAATAATTTTTCTTTTACATAAGTTATCTTTGAAGTGTATTTCATGGTTATGAATTGTTCAGAATTACTTCCAAATACTTGTTCTCCCACAGGAATATGTCCCTGGAATCACAGTAACAGAATCAAAAAAGATTATTTGATTTCCAAATAACAGAGCATGACTTTCCCTTGTCTTCTGGATCTCAGGTGCAAGGAAATAGGGCACTCTCATCATTGGAAAACCTCTCTCATTGGCATAATTTCCAATGTATTGCTAAATCCTACCTTGCTTGGTGTCCCATCCCTTTCCTAAACTGCTTGCTATATGTCCTGAAATTTAGCCATAGATTTATGAAAATAGGAAGTTCATAGGAATGTGTTTCACTTATTAAAAGTAAATAGAAGACTATGCATCTCATATTTTTTTATTCTTTCTTTTTTTCTAAACTTGTACCAGGTTCTTCATATCTAAGTTTTTTAATATCTGTCCATTTTGCTCTATCTATATCTAATTTGTTGCCTTGAAGTACACAAGTTGGGTATACATCTTCCACACTTTACTTTTCAGTTCCTTAGTTATAAAAATCTTTGTGGCCTCTGAAAAAGAATATTGCTATTGTTACTGTTATTATTGTTGTTGTTCAATTGCTAAGTTCTGTTGATTCTTTGCAACTCCATGGACTCCAGCACACCAGGCCTCCCTGTCCATCTCCTGGCATTTGCTCAAATTCATGTCCACTGAGTCAATGATGCCATCCAACCATCTCATCCACTGTCATCCCTTTCTCCTCCTGCCTTCAATCTTTCCCAGCATCAGGGTCTTTTCCAGTGTGTCAGCTCTTTGCATCAGGTGGCCAAAGTGTTGGGGCTTCAGCATCAGTCCTTCCAATGAATATTCACGACTGATCTCTTTAGGATTGACTGGTTTGATCTCCTTACTGTCCAAAGGACTCTCAAGAGTCTTCTCTAGCATCACAATTTGAAAGCAGCAATTCTTTGGCATTCAGCCTTCTTTATGGTCCAACTCTCATATCTGTACACAACTACTGGAAAAACCATAGCTTTGACTAGATGGACCTTTGTTGGCAAAGTAATGTCTCTGCTTTTTAATACACTATCTAGGTTTTGTCATAGCTTTCCTTCTAAGGAAAGCCCAAGTGATTTTGGAGCCCAAGAGAGCAGAATATGCCACTGATTATTTTGAATTGAAGTTACTTAAGGAAAAACCAGTAAATAAAGATATTGTGAACCTTCTCTGTCCACCTGCAAGCAGGAAACAAATCTCACATGTGGAAAGTGCCCTCGCTGTACCAAAAGGATAATAGGCATCCTTATCACCAGAACCAAAGAATTTAGAGCCAAGAAACCTGTATAAACAATATTGTGACCTCGTCACTAATTTGCTACCCCAAACCCAAACTCCTGTGCTTTGTCAGTTCTTCACAAATGTATTGTCTAAATTATCTAAAAGATATAAAATGCTGCCTGCTTTGGTCAGGCCTTGTATTTTTATAATCTCCTGTACATTTAAACTGAAAATGGTGTCCTGTCAATATGCCTTATGTTAATTTTTTAATATAATTTATTTATTTTAATTGGAGTTAATTACTTTAAAATATTGTATTGGTTTTGCCATACATAAATTTTTTTATTGGAGGATGTATTGTGTTATTTTCTGCTGTACAGCAAAGTAAATCAGCCATACATTTACATTAGACCAGCCAAAGAATTGAGAATGGAAGAAGGGAAAAGTTTTCTCCCTCTGCACCTCTAGCTCTTAAGTGCTACTGCTACCACCACCAAAACAGATGATAATCTTCTGATATATTCCTTTACCTTGGTTAGAATTTTCTGTCAGGCAAACCTAGGCCTGAGAGAGTAACCATGCAGCACATGTTAACTTAATTTCACTACCTTCTATCAGATAAATTTCCAGAATGACTATACAGGCACACCCTTGTTTTACTGTGTGGTGCTTTATTTGCACTCTGCAGACACTTTGGGTTTTGTTTTACGTTGGTTTTTTTTAACAAAGGTTCGTGGCAACCTGCTACCAACCAAGTCTACTAACGTCATTTTTCCCAACAGCATTTGTTCACTTCACGTGTCTGTGTCACAGTAAGGCAATTCTTGCAGTGTGTTAGACTTTCTCACGACTGTTATATGTGTTATGGTGATCTGTGCTAAGTCATCTCTGATGTTACTATTGTTAATGTTTTGGGGTTGCCACAAGCCACACCGATATAGGATAGTGAACTAAACCAAGACAGGTATGTGTTATGAATGCTCTGCCAACTAGTCATTTCTGTCTCTCTCCCTCCTCTCTGGCTTTCCTATTCCCTGAGATGCAATAATACTGTAATTAGGCCAATTAGTAAACTTACACTGGGCCTATAAGTGTTCAAGTAAAAGGAAGAGTCAAGTGATGGGACAAATTCCATTGCTATATTATTTTAATAAATTGCCACAGTCATCCCAACCTTCAGCAACCACCACTCTGATCAGTCAGCAGCCATCAACACTGAGGCAAGACTCTCCCACCAGCAAAAAGATTATAGCTTGCTGAAGGTTCACATGATGTTTCGCATGTTTTTACCACAAAGCATTTTTTAATTCAGGTATGTACATTATTTAGCTGTAATGCTATTGGACACTTACTAGGCCACACTATAGTATACACAAAACTCTTACATGCACTGGAAATCCAAAGCTTGTGACTTGCTTTATTGCAATATTCCCTTTAGCACGGTGATCTGAAACCAAATCCTCAATATCTCTGAGCTAGGCCTGTATTCTTACCAACAACTGGGTGAGAAAAAAAGAGGTAGTATTAGAAAACATTTTGTCCTAGGTGCTTTTCATATGTTTAAAAGCTCTTTAATTCCCTTCTCTGCTCTGTGGATCCACACGCCATTCAAGTTTAGTTTTAAAAAGGAAGGAGAAAGAAAGGCCTATTTCTGAAAGCACGAGGTCAACAGCTTACATGTATTACATAACATCTTATGAAAACATGTACGCATAACATTTTATGAAAAAACCTGAACAAACTGTTTGCTGAACTCAAATAATTTGGGTTCAGTAGGAGATAAAATATATCACTGTTTTAAAAGGCTCAGCCATGCACTGGGACCAGCATTGGGAAGTTAAACTAAACAGTATATGGTATATTTTCTACAGAACACCCTATTTCTTTTGTTCTTCACAATACACTACATCTCCCATAAATCCACTCTCCCATTTATCCTGAGATCCAAAATGACACCCTTGAGGAAGAAAACAAAGAAAAGCTCCCATTCAGACTGCCACTAACTTTTATTCTGAAAACTTTGTTATTATCACCAAGTAGTAAAACAGGATGGGTGGAATTTGAGGGTCTAGATCTCTAGAGTTATTAATCAGCAGTCTAAAAATCAATCTGAAGGTTCTGCATCTTAAGAATTAGGGAAGTCAGTGCATATCCTGCTCAGAGACTGAAAAACAAGCTTAACAGCTCCTATTAAGCAAATAAAGCTAATACCTCAAGCCCTAATACCAATAGCTCTATGATCTCAGGCTTACTCCTTTTTGTTCACTTTTATTATTATTGCTACTCTGCAAATATATCAAGCAACCCAAGATCTCTTGTTATTATTCTGCCTTGAACTCTATCTCCATCTATCCACATGGCTCACTTCTGGCTTTGCTCATTTGTATTTAGCAAAAATACCTCCACAGCCACTCTTCATGGCACTGTGCCTCATATGCTCTGCTATACTATACTATCTTTCAAAGCGCTCATCACCTATATGTCCCAACTAGAGTGTAAACTGGAGAAGGAAATGGCAACCCACTCCAGTATTCTTGCCTGGAGAATCCCAGGGACAGAGGAGCGTGGTGGGCTGCTGTCTATGGGGTTGCACAGAGGTGACTTAGCAGCAGCAGCAGCAGAGTATGAATACCATAAAGACAAGGATTGTGTTTCTTTTCTTGGGCTACCACCAGCATCTAGAACAGTGCCTGGCCCAAAGAAGGTTCTCAAATATTTGTGGAACAAATCAGTTTAGATTATGATAGACCACTGAAGTTCTAAATCATGAATGAGGCAAGAGCCCAGGCCCTGCTCTCATGGAGATTACACTCTCATATGGGAAATAGACTAGTAAGCTATAAGCTTTGCAACAGAACTCAGGTCTTCTGAACCAGGTAGCTCTTTCCATACTGCCATGCATAACAAGGGACAAAAGGTAGGGTTGGATTATTACCAAGAGCTGAAGGAAGACATTATCAAATATGACAAAAGAGGCTGTAAAAGCCAAGGTGGTTGCCTTTTCCCATCATGTATCTTCAACGCTTTTATGGTTTTCCAGAGAGACCCATTCCCTGGGTTGGGAAGATCCCCTGAAGGAGAGCATGGAAAACCACTCCAATATTCTTGCCTGTAGAATCTCCATGGACAGAGGAGCCTGGCAAGCTACAAGGGTGGCAAAGAGCTGGACATGACTGAACAACTAAGCACACAGCACACTCAGCTTAGAGGCAACAAAAGGGGAAGCAGCTGTGAAAACGCTTCACAGACTGTTATTATTCTAAAGAGCATTTTCAGTTATGTTTCTCATACATGGGATAGCATTTAAGTTTTAAATAAATTATCACCATAGTCATTTAATCGATGTGCATACATTCACACATACACATAACAAGGGGTACAAGAACTGACAATTTGGAATTGTTTCTGTGATTATATAACTTATCCCCATTGAGTCAGGATGCTTATTTTCTAACAGAATGAAAGCAATATCCACCAAGTCTTATTAGAATTGTGATGCTGTTCTACTAGCAAGCAAGTTAGAACACACAGCTTCTGTCCACATTCACTGGGGTAAGAATAAACATCGTATTTTATATTATAAGCCAGACTCTCCCTGACTAAACTTGAGGAAAGTGAAAGGAACTGAAGTTTAAAACACTGTCCTAGAATTTAATTTAGAGAGATGGAGAAGGTGAAAGTTACTTTGAATGTGAAGTTGGGCTGATTATGCGATTTACCTTCTAGAAGCCACAGTTCATTCATGTTGATGGACAATGCTGTCTGACATCAAAGAAATCCAATCAAGGAGACTAGCTGCTGCACTGAGAGCTTAAGGGCTCAGACCTCAAGACTGGGAAGGAATATTGGATTTATTTTGACTTGTATATTATGTCCTAAATATGGATAAACAAAAGAATATAGAAGCATTTTGCAAGTAATTTCCACTAGAAGTTTATTTTACCCTTTATATACTTTATCTTCTGGAAATCATCAAGGACAAAGTATTAAGCAACAGTCTTTTAGTCCTAAACTCTTAGGGGAAGAAACAAAGTACTTTATTTTATACTGTCTATCATCATGAAATACACTGAATTGTTATGATAATTCTGTATGGTTATTTTTTAATTTGCTTATTTGTATATTTTATTTTTAACTTTTATTGGCATATACTTGATTTACAATGTTGCATGACTTTCTGCTATATAGCCAAGTGAATCAGGTGGCTGATAACAACACTTCTTTTAGATTCTTTCCCCATATAGGGCACTACAGAGTATCGAGTAGAGTTCCCTGTGTTATACAATGGGTCCTTATTAGTTATATTAGATTAAAGCATAAAATATATATCTAAAATGTTATCATTTCAACATGTAATTAACATGAAAGTTAGTAAGGTATTTTATATTTTTTAATTGCATCAAATAAAAAAAATGGTGTTATTGTATAGAATGAAAAAAGTACATGTGTCTATGTAGTTGGTCAATAGTAATGAAATCACAAATGAAATTCAATCTTCAGTATGTGGTATTTACTCAAGCAGAAACAAAATACAGTCCTTACAAAAATAAGGCTCTTTTGAAACAACTCAATATACATGTATTAGAAATTTTCACTTTCTTCTTCTTCATGGCTATTTCTCTCAGATGTTATGATCAGGGTATGTATAAGAGAGATAATTTTCTTTTATTCCAAGGAATATATTTATAAGTATATGAGTCAAAAGCATACCAATTCTCTTATGTTTGAAAACTAAAACCATTCAAATTGCAAAGAATTACATAAAAATCTGCTATTATATAAATCAGCCTTGATAGAAGCCAAACCAAGGAGAAGACAAGCAAAGTTTCTATGTCAGAGGCTCACATTCCTCAGCACTAAAGCCACCACCTGATAAAACTAATTCTCTTGGTCAAGAAAAAGAGCTCCAGCAAACCCACATCTTGGGGAATTATTTAAAACAGAAGATACTAATTATTTTCTCTAAGAATCTCATCTGAGATAGCTGAGTTCCCTCCTCCAAATATAAACAAAGTCATTAAAATTGTAATTTTGTTATAGTTTTTAAGCATCTAGTTTTATAAATGAGGAGGATAAAAATAACTTTGCGTTCTTTTCAAAATTCACAGAACACGCTTGCGGTACAGTTTTAAGAATCTTAGTGCAGTAAGCTCCACGACTCATAAATCATAATGTGTTTCCTCTTGGCATCCTTTTCACATGTGGCTGAATTAAAAAACCAATAAGGGGTGGTGAGCAATAGTACTGCTAGTTTCTGTTAGAATGAGCACTTTATCTACAGATCTCTGCTTTCTCTTCAAGCCAGTAACCCATTAAGGTCCAGGACAAAGGAATACATGGTTCTGGTCAACTCATCAATGAGCAAATGTACAAATGTACTTCTCTCAGGATCTGGGGGCCATTACTGCACAGCCTGAGTACCATGCCTAATTTGTGTCTTGCCATATTCAAAATGCATATTGCCTTTGTTAGAAACTGACAGGAAATAGTATTCCCCTGCGAGCTCCCAAACTAAATAAAGTCCAAGAAAGTCTGCACCCATCCCAAAGACAGTTAACCTGTTGAAAACTGTACTTTTGAGAATAGTATCTAAACCCCAAATAAATTAAATTATTCAGGCTGCCCCTTCACCTAAAGTAAATTATCAAAATCTGCAAATAAAATAATAGTAGCATCTCACAAAACCTCTCTTTGGTAGAAGGAAGTCAATAGACACAGAAACATTGCCCCAAAACAATGTGCTCAGGAAGCTCGGGGGGGGGGGGGGATCTAATGGTTCTCATAAACACCTCAACATAAATCAAGGCTCTCAGCAATGTTTGCTGAAGCCTATTAAAGTCAATAAATTCTCCTAAGGCTTAAATCATATAAAATAAATTAAAAATGATAAATCATCATCACAGTGAAGCCTTCTTTCAGTTAGTATTCTTTCACAGTGGATGAATTGGTGCTTCTGACAGGTATGTGGGGTACAGTCAGGTTGGAAGGTTGCCCCGGCAATGCACAGGTTTTGAGGGATTATTTCTTGGGCCATGCGAGCATGCTAAGTTGCTTCAGTCATGTCCAACTCTGCGCGACCCTATGGACTATAGCCTGCCAGGCTCCTCTCTCCATGGGATTCTCCAGGCAAGAATACTAGAGTGGGTTGCCATGCCCTTTGCCAGGGGATCTTCCCGACCCAAGGATCGAACCTGCGACTCTCGTGTCTCCTGCGTTGGCAGGAGGGTTCTTTACCACTAGTGTCGCCTGAGCCACCGTGGCCCAGTCGTGAACTTCAGATTGAGCTAAATTCCCTCCCTTATGAGTCTCAGTGGAAATCTCTCTTTCTCCTGAGGAAGCACTTTGGGGAAAATTATTTTTTGTTGGTTTCTTTTTCATATATCTTATATGGCCGCCTCATTCCCCAATAAGACTTGAAACATTTCAGGCAACAGAGAGCGAAATAAACTAAATGTATTCTAAAATGCTCCAAGATTTAGAGTCTAGAGAGTTTTTTATAATATTGAGATACATAAAACAGCTGAGTTAAAAATTAAAATGGATCAGAAGCCATTTAGGAAGTAATGAAATCAAAAGAAGTATGTGAACCCATATGGAGCAAAAACTCTGCTAGTAATAAACTCATGGAGTTTTCCACTTGATCCTTCCTGTGTAGAACCTTAAGAAGCAGAGTACAGAATGTCTTCAATTCATTCATTAATTCAACAACTGTTTATTGGCAGCAATTGCTGTGTGCACTGCAATTCTGCTGAAGAATGATTCTTCAAATAGAGCTGGTTCTTAACTTGCCCTTTGTTCAAAGCCAATGATATAATATTTAATTATATTCCACCAGTCAAACTCAAAACAAAAACTCAGAAAAACTGCTCAACCAATGTACTCTACTAAAAAACCAAGGTTTTAGCTAAGATGTGTTGTCTTCCGGTGATGTAGTTTGGCCCCTGCAACAGAACTGAGAGACTATTCAGTTCTCATTGAATAGCGTGTCTCTTGAACTGTTTCTCAAAATACCATTTCAAACCTCTTTGGGGAGGAGGCTGTATATGCAAGTTTGGGCTTTTTGCTAAGAGATGCATGATGTGGGAGTCTATACTTTTAATTGATATCACGGAAGCAAAAGTAGTCATCTTATGCTGACACAGGAATTCAACTTTCCTCATTCTTTCAGAAAACAGTTTCATCATGATATAGAGATAGATACATAGGTATCTGTGAACAGCAACAATTTTTTTTCTCAAAAATAAAGATTTTTTGCTCAAATGCTTCTTACATGATTCAGATACCTCCGACCAGGAGGAAAAAAAAAGTTAAGGCACATGTTTGTTGATAGCATGCTATATTGATCATACCTCTTTAAGATGACACATTTAAAGCCACACTGCATCGTGACACTCCCCACCAAGAAGAGTTAGCTGGAGGAGGGTCCTATGCTTACTAGTTTGGGGCAGAAGCATGGAATTCTGTAACAGAGTTGCCTGTAACCTTTCATCAAGATGTGGGAGAATGCCTGGCAATTCATAGAGGAGATGGACAATAGTAACAACTACCTCATATCACACACACACACACACACACACACACACACACACACACACACACACGCACACACACACGCACAGAACGGTTATCCACCACCTCCCAAGAGGCTCATGTCAAAGACATATTGAAAAGCTGGGTCTTCCCATTAAAGTTCCCCTACAAAATAAAACTTTGACAGTTGTACCTGACTTGGCCAAATTGCCCATCACACTCCAACAGTTTCTAGGCTATGTGAAATCATTCCTGGCTAACCAAGAGTATAAAAATATGTGCTCCCCACTCTAACTGCTTATCAAAGCCCTCAATACCACCACTGCAACCGCCTTCCTCATCCAGAAAGAGTGTTACTGCCCACCTTTTAGAAGAGAAAAGCCAGAGCCAACTCACAACTTATATTCATAGATGGGTGTGAGAACCTGTACCGCTTCACCCACCTCCAGAATAGAAGTGTTTTGATCACGGCCTCTGGCAGAGCTCATCATCTGAAGCAAATGTATAGAAGTGCATAAAATAGGGTGCCAAAAAGCCTATTGCCTTCAGAGCCTGTTAAAAATGACTAGGAGAGAGGGATATAAGGAGGACATTGATTATCCTGGCCAGAGTGTGCCCATGTCAGAACAATTAATGCACCCTAAACATGTAAATAATCACCTTCAATATTTTAATGATTTCAGTAACTGAGAATCATCTTTTCTTCATCCGTTTCACCTCCCAAACAGCCCTCCCTACAATTCAGTCTCTATTAGCAATCTGCTGAGACATTAATTAAATATTGACCCAAAGGAACGTCTGCTACCTGTGATACCATGGCAATTCTCCAATCGAAAACCAGCTCTCAATTTGAGATACAGCACATAAAGAATTCTTTCTCACCACTTTGATTATATTTTACCTGCTAGTACTTGGAAGCCAAAGGATTTCATTTTTAAAATAAAGATTTAAAAATTCACGACAACTGCAATATAATGGGAAAATCCCTGGATTAACAGTCAGGAGTCTCAGTTTTCTAGGATGGCACTGTTTTTCCAAACTCTATGACTAAAACCATGGACCATTCATTCATTCATTCTTTTTATTTTTTTTTATTTATTCAACTAAGTGTCTACTCTGAGCTAAGCACTGTGTCAGTATCTCTGACTCTTCATTTGTTTAAATGGCAATGATTCTTAAAAGGAAATATTTATATGTATTCTGACAAACACACCAGGTAGTTACAAGTATTAAATAAAATTGTTTATGTGGTAGTTCTCAGTAAACAATACAGTACTATGCAATTATGAAATGGCTATTACTAAAAACATTTTAATCTGACTCTGCATTTGACCATCACATCAAGGGGTGAATATGTATAGAAAGAGAATTTGTGTGAACATGATTTGTAAATTATGCACAGTGATGTGTATATTATAATATATGTGAGCTATAGCAAATGAAATGTAATTTGCAGAATTAATAGAAATGGTGAGACAGGATATTTGAGGAAAACAGTAAATTTTTTTAGATATTCATGAAATAACTAAAATGGGGCCAAATGAAATTTATAAGACAACACAGGGAGAGAACATGCTACTTTATACTGTATTCCAGAACTGGATTGTCTAGGTGCAATTATTAGCTTTACCACTTTCATCTACTGCCTAGGAAAAGTTGCTTACTTTCTGAGTCTCAGTTTCCTCTTCTATAAAATGTGGTCAATTATAGTATCAATCTTCTGGATTTGCTGGGAGGATTCAATGGACTAGCATATTAGAGTTCAAGTTCTACAGCACATCCCACCAATGGATGAATTGTGTGTTTACAATGCAGAGACTTTCCCAATTTTTACATTTAATAGGGGTAATAAGCATAATGATGCTTATAAATCAATTTGCTGAATTTTACTGAAGGCACATATAGATTTTATGTCACTTCTCTATCCAAGTTTCTATAAAGGTTTCTTGTTGCTTACAACATGGTCCCAAGTTGTTCAGTGGCTTTTAAAGTCTAATATTATCATCTACTATCCAACCATTTTTCACATTCTCGAACATGAATTCTACAATTCAGTTATATCAACTGCCCCATTATTGGCTCTTTTCCATTAGCATAAATTAATACTATGTCTCTCCTGTTTAAAAAAGCTGTGTTGACCTTCCTTATTTCATGTCTTTGCTTCTTCTTACAGCAAAACTTTCTAAAAGAATTATCTATACTTGCTGTCTGAATATCCTGATGCATTCTCTCCTGAACCTATTCTAACTTAGTTAATTTCCTCCTAGTTTTACAAAAACAGCTCCAGTCAAGGTCAGTAATCAACATTGTCAAACGCAACAGCTACTGCTCAAGGCTTTTCTCACTCATTAAGTAAAAACTGACTTTACTGATCACTCCCTATCTTTTGAAACAGCCTCTACATGTTGGCTTCTAAAACACTACTCTCAATTCTTCTCTGACATTATTTCTCAGTCTTCTTTGCTGATGGTTCCTTCTCATCTTCCTGACCTCTAAGCACTGATCTAACTCAGGACTCAATCCTTCGATCTCTTGTCTACACTAACTCCCTAACTCATCTCATCCAGTTATATGACTTTAAAAAAATATCTAAGTGCAAATTTCTCTCAAATTTGTGTTTTAGGCCCTCCCTCTCTCCTGAAATTCAGACAAACTTCTAAACTCTATTAGTTAATTCTATATGGAAACCTAAAAAGAACCTCAGTTTGTATATCCTGCAGAAATCTTGTTCATTCCACCCATGGCTGCTACTATTCTATCTCCCTAATTTTAGTATATGGAGACTACATTCAGAAGAAACATTTGTTGATCACCCTCTTTCTCTCACACTCCACATTCCATCCATTAACAAATCCTGCCAACTCCTTGTTGAAAATATATGCAACAACTAATCAGATCTCATAGTTTCCACTGCTTTCTAACCCAAGGGCCCCTTTGCCTTTCAGCTGGACTTTTTGCAAGAGCCGTTCACTGTGCTTTCGCCCTCATCTCCCTATAGCCTGTTCCTGCACAGCAGCCACGGTGAGCCTTTAACATATGTGTATCACCACTGCCCTGAAATATCTAGATGGTTTCACATTTCAATCTGTCAAATCCACTGTCTCTACCATAGACCCTGACAGTGCCTTTGCTAAGGTCCTATATGATCTTACCACCGCTTCATCTCTGACAGCCTTCACTCCTCACCAGCTCCTTCATCCACCTTTTTCTGTTTCACCTACACTACTCTTCCTTTTCTTTAAATACACATCCCTCCACAAGATTATAAGTTCTATGAGAGTGGAAACTTGGGCATTTTATAAACTGCTGCGTCCCCGGAACCAAGAACAGTGCCGAGCACATTTATATACTCTCTGAAAGAATAGACTGAATGAATGATGATCCTTTCTCTCTTTGTTGTTCCATAAATAATAGCTCCTACACACTCAGTGTCAAGCCCAGTGCCTACAGTATGTGATACCTTCATGAGAACTCTGGAGGCAAGCATCATTATCCCTATTATGCAGATGAGGAAGCTGAATCCCAGGAAGGTTATATTTCACGTCCTGGATCACAAAGCTGTAGAGCAGCAGCAGTAAGGTTTTTTAACTAGAGTCTCTATTCGTTTCACCGGGTCTCTCTGCTCTTTAAATATTCCACCATCATTTCTATTCCTTAAACTTGTGTTCTTACTATATCCAGAGTGCCTTCTTACAATCCTAAATCTCAGATTTCCACTACGAATCAGCACTTCTCTTAGTAATTTCCTTTTTCAGCATCTCATTCATCCATGTGAATCATTCCAATTCATATCAGTGTCTCCATTCTCAGGATTAAAGTGCTTAAAACTTGTGAGGTACCACGGTCCTCTCAAGTATACATGTTTTCCATCATTTTCTAATCTGTATGTGTGTTAATCTTATCTGCCAAATAGATATAATTCAGGGCTTTATTTGGAATCCATTTTATTAAAATGTCTTTCTGCCTTATATCTGGGTTATCATGTTCCTAATAGGTGTTAAATGATGGGTTGACCAGAAGATACACAAATATGTATAAGAATACAATGTACCTAGATGTCAGAAGCTACAAACCTCATTGTTGCCAAATATTCCTATCATTGGACAGACACATAAGTTCAGAGTGTAGAGATCCATTTGCTTAGATGAATACAAGTTTCATATAACAGGATTTTTCTTTCTAGTCCTGCTAACCCTCAATTCTTACATTCATAAATTGAGGACACTCAACAAATGGTCACAGTTGGGTGTAGATGCTGAAATAGATACTTAATCATTTTCTAACACAGAAACTAAAGTGTGTGTGTTAACAAGGTGCTTATTTGCCTCAAGTATTTGCATTTTGTTCCCTTCCAATTTAGACTGAAAGTAGATGAAAGATTCATGTTCCTTAAATACCATACCCCTCAAATTTCTTGCTCTCTTATGAAACTCTGCACAGCTCTCTACTACTAAAGAATGAAGTCTAGATTCATTTCTGGCTCGCACCAAAAACTGCTCAACACCAGATCCCACTCTCTACAAACTGGCCTGCAACTTTGTAACTAATAATCCAGCCAATAAACTTGCTCATTTTAAGTAATTTAATAATATGTCATATGTGAACAGGCTAAGCTACTCTATCTTGTAAAAGAGCTCCATTTTGCAAAGGTACTGGGCAAACAGACTTAGACTTTGGATATTGCCTAAATTTGCCCCACTGTGCATGAGCCAATTAGCCCTTAGGTTAAACCTCCTGACTTTAAGTTCAAGAATTTGTGATTTACCTTGGAAGTAATGATTTACCATGGAAGTAAAAAAAAATCAGAAATCCACACACAACCCTGTAGAAGAGGGTAACCAATCAGTAGTCCTTCAGCCTGAACACCCCCTTTGTTACCCTTTCACCTGAATATTCCCTATATAAGCAATGTAACCCAAAACTCAGGGCTCCTCTCCTTAGCCGCTGCGTCGGTAACAGTGGGAGCCCCAGCTCGAGCTTGATAATAAAAACTCTCTTGCTTTTGCATCGGATACCGGCTCCCTGGTAGTCACTGGGAGATTTCACGACTTGGGCATAACAATATGCACATAATACTGATCAACATAATATTTCCTGCCATATTGGTAAACAAGGATTCCCCGGTCATCAGTAATGGCAGCCACCATGGATGGTGAGCTGGTCAGCCCTGAGGGAACTCGGGATGTGAAAAACACAGGCTACTGGCCCCACATAGCTGAGGTGCATATCAAAGGAATGAATTCAATGAGCCCAGACTCTTGTTATCTTCCCATACAGAGAAAAGCACTCAGTTCCTTAAGATATCTGGTTTAATCAACAGTAAACTTTTGACATTCAGACTACCTGCTCTTTGTTGCAAAATTCCTATATATCTTAGCACCTCCCCCTTGCTTTCTCCGAGCAGTTTCTCAGAGCTATTTGAAATGCTGTCTCCCAGGCTTCAGTCCTCATTTTGCCCCAAGTAAAACTTAACGTGCAACTCTCAGGTTCTGCAAATTTTTTTTAACAATACATCTACTCTATCCTTTGTCCCTTGCCCAGGTAAGGTGACCTATACAGTGTACCTTTTCCACCCTCAGTTTAGGATCAATGGACACTCTCCCCTTCTTCAGAGTCCAGACATCTCCACTGAGAAAAAAGAAGCCACCAAAGTGGAATTCTGTCACCAGCATAAACCTATCTGTTTGTGGTGGCTCTGTCTTCTTCCCTCTGATTACAATGAAGAAAATTCACTATTCTTATTAAAAGCCAATGCCTCCAGTCATACTCAGAATCTCCTATCCTACTGTCTTCTCAAGACCTCTCTCCTGAATCTTAAGCCTCTCTGCCTCAAACCCTCTCCAGAGTAATTTTCACTAATATTCAAACATGTTTCAATATGTCCCAACTGGAGGGAAGAAAAAAACATCCCACCCAATTCACTTACCCCCCAACTTGTTTCTCTACTCTCCTTAATAGTCTACACAGACTACCTCTACCTTTTCTTTTCTTTTCTTTTTTATTTTACTTTACAATTCTGTATTGGTTTTGCCATACATTGACATGGATCCACCACAGGTGTACATGCGTTCCCAAACATGAACCCCCCTCCCACCCTCCTCCCCACAACATCTCTCTGGGTCATCCCCGTGTACCAGCCCCAAGCGTGCCGTATCCTGCATCAGACATAGACTGGCAATTCGATTCTTACATGATATTATACATGTTTCAATGCCATTCTCCCAAATCATCTCACCCTCTCCCTCTCCCTCTGAGTCCAAAAGTCCGCTATACACATCTGTGTCTTTTTTGCTGTCCTGCATACAGGGTCATCATTGCCATCTTTCTAAATTCCATATATATGTGTTAGTATACTGTATTGGTGTTTTTCTTTCTGGCTTACTTCACTCTGTATAATCAGCTCCAGTTTCATACATCTCATCAGAACTGATTCAAATGTATTCTTTTTAACGGCTGAGTAATACTCCATTGTGTATATGTACCACAGCTTTGTTATCCATTCATCTGCTGATGGACATCTAGGTTGTTTCCATGTCCTGGCTATTATAAACAGTGCTGCGATGAACATTGGGGTATATGTGTCTCTTTCAATTCTGGTTTCCTCAGTGTGTATGCCCAGCAGTGGGATTGCTGGGTCATAAGGTAGTAAGACCAGAAACTATAAAACTCCTAGAGGAGAACACAGGCAAAACACTCTCCAACATAAACCACAGCAGGATCCTCTATGATCCACCTCCCAGAATTCTGGAAATAAAAGCAAAAATAAACAAATGGGACCTAATTAAAATTAAAAGCTTCTGCACAACAAAGGAAAATATAAGCAAAGTGAAAAGACAGCCTTCCGAATGGGAGAAAATAATAGCAAATGAAGCAACTGACAAACAACTAATCTCAAAAATATACAAGCAACTCCTGCAGCTCAATTCCAGAAAAATAAACGACCCAATCAAAAAATGGGCCAAAGAACTAAATAGACATTTCTCCAAAGAAGACATACGGATGGCTAACAAACACATGAAAAGATGCTCAGCATCACTCATTATTAGAGAAATGGAAATCAAAACCACAATGAGGTACCACTTCACACCAGTCAGAACGTCTGCGATCCAAAAATCTGCAAGCAACAAATGCTGGAGAGGGTGTGGAGAGAAGGGAACCCTCCTACACTGTTGGTGGGAATGCAAACTAGTACAGCCACTATGGAGAACAGTGTGGAGATTCCTTAAAAAATTGCAAATAGAACTACCTCTACCTTTTCATGTGCATTCCCATTTTGGTCCATCTAACCACATTTCTCAGAGAAGGCAATGGCAGCCCACTCCAGTACTCTTACCTGGAAAATCCCATGGATGGAGGAGCCTGGTGGGCTGCAGTCCATGGGGTCACTAAGAGTCAGACAGGACTGAGTGACTTCACTTTCACTTTTCACTTTCATGCATTGGAGAAGGAAATGGCAACCCACTCCAGTGTTCTTGCCGGGATAATCCCAGGGACGGGGGAGCCTGGTGAGCTGCCGTCTGTGGGGTCGCACAGAGTCGGACACGACTGAAGCAACTTAGCAGCAGCAGCCACATTTCTACTCATCTTTCCATCAATATTGTTTTCCTCAAAGTTGTCAGTGGCCTCTGTTTTGCCAAAGGGAATGGACTCTTCTTTGTTCCTATCTTTCTTGACATCCTCATAGCCTCTGATGAGTTGCCCCCTCTATCATCCTTGGTTTCTACATCTTTAAAATCTCAGCTTTCCTCTTACTTGCCTAGAGACTTTTCTCTGTCTCCTTTTTCTTTATCTCATCTCTAAACATTTGTTCAGAATCTGGGTCTGGGTCATATTCTCTAGCTCTACAATATATTTTGAACATGTTCACTCCTCTGCATCTCCACTGAAATCAACCCTTCACCGGCCATCATCCTTGCTAGCCTAAACCACTGAAACTGCCTCCTAACTGGTTCATTTATGTTGTATCTCTTCCATTTGCTATTCAGCAAGAATGATCCTATTAAACACAAGTCAGTTCACTCCACTCTCCTGTGCAATACCCTCAGTAGCTTTTCATACAAAGAGAATAAAATCCAGCCTCTTATACTGATCTCCAAGGCCTTGCATCATCTACTCCCCGCACATCCCTACCCTGTCCCAGTAGGATTTGAGTGTGCAGTCTTGCACCCCTATCACTGTTAGCTCACTGTGCTTCACCTGCAATGGTCCAGTTTCTCAAACAAGCTAAGTTTCTGCCCATGTAATAGCCTTTACACATGCTGCTTTCTCTTCTCAAAACACCCTTCTTTCATCATATAATCAGTTTCTTCAAGTTCCACATAAATGTCACCTGCTTAGAAAGTGTTTGCTCATGACCTCACAACTCCGTCAAAATGTCTTTGCCATCATCACTGTTCTGTTTGTAAACTAGGTCTTCAATATAGCACATATCTCATTGTTTTATGTAGTTGCTTAGATTTGCTGTTGTTTGTTCCTGCTTCCTCTATTAAAATATAGCCTGGGACCTGGTCTGCTTTTTTCCAACACCACGTTCCCCCATGCCCAGCATAGTACCTGGCTCATAGTAGATACTAGGAAATTCAGGTTCAATGAATATGTGCAAGATTTAAGAGTGTGTCTGCTAGTATATTTATGATTCCATTTATATAAAATATCCAGAATATGCATATCAATAGAAACAAAGTAGGTGAGTCACTGTCTATGGCTGGGGATAGCTGAGAAGAAAGCAATGACTGCTAAAGACTAGTATGGGATTTCTTTCTGAAGCAATAAATATGTTCTAAAATGGATTGTGGTCATGGCTTCACAAACTCTAAAATACACAAAAATCACTAAATTGTATACTTATAAATAGGTAAGTTGTATAAGTATGTAAATTATATAACAATAATGCTGTTCGCTCCCCCAAAAGAGAGTACAGTTAACTAATCCATGGGTTTATTGGGTCTATTTGTTTGTTTTTTACATTTCATTGACAAAAGATGTACACTAACCTAGAGATTCTTTGTTTTATAATACTTAAGGGTACTACCAAAAGTAAATGAATATGGGATAATGCTAGCAAGACAATCAGATAGTAAAGAAATATTTCTCCAACTCCTACTATATATCATGTGAGATATTGAAGGAAACCAAAAAGAAAAAGGCCTCTAACCTGCCCTTAAAGAGTATGAAGAATCATTTTAAGCCAGTTTAAGATGAGTAAGAGGGAAACAGTGAAGATCACTGCATCAGAAAACTCTTGTTGGAACTTCCCTGCCATTCCAGTGGTTAAGACTCTGTGCTTCCAGTGCAAGGAGCATGAGTTCAATCCCTGACTGGGGAAGTAAGATCACAATCACACACGCCATGCAGCCAGGAAAACATAAAAAAGAAACCTCTTGTTACCCATCTCTCATCCTCCTCCCTCCCTTTTTTACTCTAACCAGTACTTCAGTAACCAGCTGTGTGCAGGTGTAACCTAACAGCCCCTCACCTCAGCTTTCTACCAGGGGCCCCCACTGCAACCATAGGGACACTGCAGAAATGCCCATCAACACCAGCATATGTGCAAACCTAAAGTCGTTGTTTAGCTGCTAAGTCATGGCTAAGCCCATGAACTGTGGCCCACCAGGCTCCTCCATCCATGGATTTCCTAGGCAAGAACACTGGAGTGGGTTGCCAATTCCTTCTCCTGGGGAGATTCAACATTGCCCACAGCAGCAAACAGCTCAAAAATTCACCTTGGATAGGTTATGACTGCTTCCCTCTTTCTCTTTCACAACTGTTCCATTTCTTCATCCTTGGGTCACTTCCCCAAATCAACTACCTGTATGAAAGCCCTTATCTTGAGTTGTGGTTTAGGAAGGAGAAGTCTTAGTTTCAAGCAATCTTCAAAGTATATTTCTTTATTCTCATCAGCTTAGCAAAAGAAACCAAATACCCTGAATCCAAATTATGGCAAAATGTCAATCAGATAAGATAGCAATAAATTCTTCTTAGGTCTACACATTTGCCAAGCCACTTTAGTCAACAAATCATTTCAATTCATGCATTCCTTTATCAAATATTGATTATCCACTATAAACCAAGGTCCCTTCTAAGTCCTGGAAATACAGCAGTGGACACAGCAAAATCTACATCCTCAGGAGTAAAGGATTAAGAGGTACAAACTATTCAATAAAAAATAAATAGGCTACAGGGATGTAGTATAATATGGGGAATATAACCAATATTTTGTAATAATTATAAAAGGAATACAGCCTCTAAAAATTGTGAATCACTATGCTGTATATCTGAAGCTTATATAGTTTTGCACATCAACAATGTGGTTGTTGTTCAGTCACTGCCATGTCTGATTCTTTGCGACCCCATGGGCTGCAGCACACTAGTTGACTACATCAACTGTTCTTAATTTTAAAATATCTATACTCTCTGGAGGTTATATTCTAGTGGAAAGGAAAAAGTAATAAATATATATATCAGCTAGTGATAGATGGGAAATTAAAAATAATAGTATAGTGATAATGAGTGATGAGAAGAGGTTGTGACAAGAGAAGGATTCTTTGAAAGACTGGTATTTGAGCAGAGATATGAATGAAGTGAGAAAGGAACCAGAAATTATCTGGAGGGAATCCTTCTAGGCTGAAACAGGAGAACAGGGCAAGGCACAACTTTGACCATAGGATATGACAAAAACTGGTTGGAACCAACTAGGTCCAACATGGCTGAAGATCTGACTTCCAATAGACCTTAAGCCTCATTATATGCTCATTGTAATACATTAGCAAGTGCTAAATGACATGCCCACCAGTACCATGACAGTTGAAATGAACCATAAAAGGTCAAAAAACTGGTGATGACTCAGTCCTACAAATCTATACCCCTTCCCTCAAACAACTGGAATAATCCTCCCATTAGTGTATGAAATTACCCAGCTCATAAAAACTAACTATGCCATATTTCAAGCCTCTCTCACTTTCTGGGATGGCCCACACTCTTACGTGTGGAATATGTTTCACTTTAAATAAATCCACTTCTTTGGAAAGACCCTGATACTGGGGAAAGATCGATGCCAATAGGAGAAGTGAGCAGCAGAGGAGGGTTAGATAGCATTACTGACTCAATGGACATGAATTTAAGCAAACTCTGGGAGACAGTGAAGGATAGGGAAGACTGGCGTGCTGCAGTCCCCGGGACTGCAAAGAGTTGGACACAAATTAGAGACTACAATAAACAAAATCCACTTTTTACCTATCACTTCATCTCCAAATTCTTTTGCAAGAAGCAAGAATCTCAAATTCACCAGGAAGGCAAAGGCCTGCAGTTGGAATGAGCTTGGTGCGTTCTAAGAAGAGCAAGAAGGCAGGAGAGCTGGAGTTGAAGGAGTACAAGAATAGCAGGAAAGAGGCAGCATAATTCTTGAAGGAAGTTAAGAGGAAGCAAGAGGTGGCCACAGGAGAGTTTTGAAATGTGACTGAATTTACATTTCTATAGGATCTTTCTGACTGTTGTACGCTGCTGCTGCTAAGTCACTTCAGTCGTGTCCAACTCTGTGTGACCCCATAGAAGGCAGCTCACCAGGCTTCTCCATCCCTGGGATTCTCCAGGCAAGAACACTGGAGTGGGTGACTGTTGTATGGGGAAGCCTTTTTGGAAGGGCTGAAGTGGAAGACCCAGGGACCAATTACAAAAGCTTTAACAGTGGTCCGTGGAGAGAGAAGAGTAGATAAAGATGCAGGGAGAAAGAAAGCATTCAAATGACTTAAGCATCTAAAAGAAAAGTGAACACATTAATCCTCTCAAACAGTAAGTTTTTCTTGCAAATGAACATTTTGACCCAAAGCTAAATTCACATTAAAACAAAATTTTAAATTGAATTTTTAAATAAGAAAGTACAAACCACAGTTCATACTACTGACAAAGAAAAGTCTTATTTTTAAGCACTTATGCTAAGGAGAGAACTTAGATCAGCTTCCTCAGTCACAAACCACAGGAAATCAAAGGTCAAATGTAAATTATACAAATCTGAAGGGAAAAGAAAATCCTAAGCTCACTGGTGGAAAGATGAGAAAATTAAAAGGAATTTAATGAATACATTTAGTGAAGGAATTTGGGGAATAAACTAGGACAGGTAAAAGAAGAGTAGAGACTTTCCTAAAAAGTATGATTGCTAATTCCTGTCACTCAGAACATCAGTATGAAGGGAAATATGAGGTTTTATTGAAATGATGATTTCAGATCTACACATTTTTTAAGATAAATGTTTTGCTGTTGTTATTTAGTCACTAAGTCACATGCTCCTCTTTGCCACTGCATGGACTGTAGTCCACCAAGCTGCTCTGTCTGTTAGGGGAAGCACACTGACTGAAGCCACCCACCCTGGCCAGGCACCACAGTAACCATTTGCATGAGTTGTTTTGGGACAGGAGGTCCTGGTAAGGAACACAGAACTGATAAGCCACCACCAACCGGAAAAGTTCAGTAAACGTCAAAAGGAGACATCACATGTCTGACCACCTCCCAGAATCCTTCTCTCTGGCATCCATCTTGGCTGAACAAGGCGTGCACCACTCAGGAAGGACTCTGAGTCAGAATGATTGGCTAAAGACAACCGGGAAACTAATCCCATCAGCATAAAACCTGAGACTGCAAGCCATGTGGCAGAGCTGTTTCTCCTGGGTTCCCTTACCCTACTTTTCATACTGTTCATGGGGTTCTCAAGGCAAGAATACTGAAGTGGTTTGCCATTCCCTTCTCCAGTGGACCACATTCTATCAGACCTCTCCACCATGACCCGCCCATCTTGAGTGGCCCCACACAGCATGGCTTAGTTTCACTGAGTTAGACAAGGCTGTGGTCTGCGTGTACAGATTGACTAGTTTTCTGTGATTATGGTTTGTGTGTCTGCCCTCTGATGCCTCTCCAACACCTACCGTCTTCATGACCAAGATAATCACGATGGTGTGATCACTCACCTAGAGTGAGACATCCTGGAATGTGAAGTCAAGTGGGTCTTAGAAAGCATCACTACGAACAAAGCTAGTGGAAGTGATGGAATTCCAGTTGAGCTATTTCAAATCCTGAAAGATGATGCTGTGAAAGTGCTGCACTCAATATGCCAGCAAATTTGGAAAACTCAGCAGTGGCCACAGGACTGGAAAAGGTCAGTTTTCATTCCAATCCCAAAGAAAGGCAATGCCAAAGAATGCTCAAACTACCACACAATTGCACTCATCTCACACATAGTAAAGTAATACTCAAAATTCTCCAAGCCAGACTTCAGGAATACGGGAGCCGTGAACTTCCAGATGTTCAAGCTGGTTTTAGAAAAGGCAGAGGAACCAGAGATCAAATTGCCAACATCCACTGGATCATGGAAAAAGCAAGAGAGTTCCAGAAAAACATCTATTTCTGCTTTACTGACTATGCCAAAGCTTTGACTGTGTGGATCACAAGAAACTGTGGAAAATTCTGAGAGAGATGGGAATACCTGATCACCTGACCTGCCTCTTGAGAAACCTATATGCAGGTCAGGAAGCAACAGTTAGAACTGGACATAGAAAAATAGACTGGTTCCAAATAGGAAAAGGAGTACATCAAGGCTGTATATTGTCACCTTGCTTATTTAACTTATATGCAGAGTACATCATGAAAAACGCTGAGCTGGAAGAAGCACAAGCTGGAATCAAGATTGCCGGGAGAAATATCAATAACCTTAGATATGCAGATGACACCACCCTTATGGCAGAAAGTGAAGGGGAACTAAAAAGCCTCTTGATGAAAGTGAAAGAGGAGAGTGAAAAAGTTGGCTTAAAGCTCAACATTCAGAAAACGAAGATCATGGCATCTGGTCCCATCACTTCATGGGAAATAGATGGGGAAACAGTGGAAACAGTGTCAGACTTTGTTTTGGGGGGCTCCAAAATCACTGCAGATGGTGACTGCAGCCATGAAATTAAAAGACACTTACTCCTTGGAAGGAAAGTTATGACCAACCTAGATAGCATATTCAAAAGCAGAGACATTACTTTGCCAACAAACGTCCCTCTAGTCAAGGCTATGGTTTTTCCTGTGGTCATGTATGGATGTGAGAGTTGGACTGTGAAGAAGGCTGAGCGCCGAAGAATTGATGCGTTTGAACTGTGGTGTTGGAGAAGACTCTTGAGAGTCCCTTGGACTGCAATGAGATCCAACCAGTCCAT